>NW_027495208.1:0-246585 GCF_021521415.1 Bidens hawaiensis | reverse complement strand
TCGGTGTTTTTTTAACATATGATCAAATGTTTGATCCTTAAATCATGGTTTTATTTTTGTAAAAGTAAACCAAGCTATGGTTTTAACTAAAATAAATGAATCAGAATCCGGTCATTATGGATCTAGTGGCATGGCGGGGCAAAAGAAAAAAAAAGGGTGGGGGGGGGGGGGGGGGGGAGCAACTACGAAGCTTCGTAGACTCGACATTTCACAAATGCTCGTTGGGCTAACTGGTTAGCACCCTGCTCTTTGAAAACTACTCATTGACAAACTTTTTTTAATATATCACATAATATCAACATTATGATTGTTAAAAATATAAAGAAATTAACACTTATTTATTATAGTAAACTTTTTAAACACCTAAACAAAACCAAGAATTTTATTAGGGATATGAATAAGATAAAATAAAACTTTAATCTTTTGATAAAAAGATACGTACGAGTACATGACCTTATAGCTACATGAATACGATGTATGTTGATTAAAAGAGCATAATGTACATCACTTGTCTACGTATAACAATTAACCAGCAAAGCAGGTACGGATTCTTACCCCCTCCTTTGTTATCTGGTTCGATTGTGATAACCCCTATGACTAAGACCTGGAACTCTTAACATCTTTGGCTTTCCGTTAATCGTTTCATGTTTCTTACAATTATTTTGTTTCATTGCAACAAGACATTTGAAACTTGTATGTTCCAGGGAAGTAATAGAATTTTGAACTCATGGGAAACAACTTTGATAACATATCTGGTGTGGGGGATACGATGCGGTATTTCATATCTATAAACACTCGCCTACATTATCAAAGTACTGGTAACCAAGATGTGCGGGCTTCATGTTACGCTCAGTTTTCCGATATGTTATACTTGGATTCTATAATAGGTTAATTGTCTTTTACTTTTTAACAAAAACAAGCATGCGGTAGATTTAAATTAATTTTGCTCATTACTGCATGTCCGATACTCAATTTTTTAAATGCTTCAAAAATATATATTTTAATGCTCTGTTACCCTGAGTGCTTCGCTTCTCGTGGAGTGTCCCACGAGCATGTTGTTGTGGCACCGGCAACATGTGCTCCTTCCGTGATTGAGAGATTAGTTCATGGCGTCCCTAGGTACATGAGTGGTATAAAGCTACTAGGAGGCGTATGGATCAATCCTAGCTCTGTTTCAGTTTCAGTTTATGTTTATGGGAATGGATGTAGGTGTGCCACCTGCCCCATTCCATGTGATTGGTATACATGAATGGCTCCCTGTATATCGTCACCTCTGTTTTCTGTTACTGTTCGGCTCATGGGCACATCCTTATGATATGAACTGTGTATTACTGTTTAAATTATTTGTTATTATAATGAAATATATGCACCGTTATGAATCATGTGTTATTGTTCTGAATGATCTGTTACTATTCTGACTCAGGAGTTATTATTTGGCCTATCTGAAAGTGTTTCGACTTACTGTTTTAATAGTTGTGTACTATTTATCGAAACTGTATTATTGATTCTGAAAACTGTTTTTTATCGTCATCGTAAACTATTTTTTTTTAACTTCCTACTGTTTAGTGAAAACGTTTTAATACTCGAGCCTATTATTCCGTACTGAGCATTCGGCTCATTCCGTAAATTTTTCCTCACACGAGGTTCACAGGTTACTTTGGGCGGATGGACAGAGTGAAATAAATGTTAGAATTCTTATGAATATTGCTTAGTAGTGGAATTATGTCTTCTGCCTCTGTATACCTCCGTACGATGTGACACGTCAGCCCATTCCGAGTTGGGGTGTTACAATAGTTCAGTCATTCTTATGTCACTAATTCTCCTTTCCCTTTTGATCCTTTCAGTTTTAGTGTATTCAAGTTTTCTCTTCTTATTTAACAGAGGGAATCCCTTTTTGGCTGTTCTTTCTAATACTTTGATAAGTTATTCCTCTTTTGGCCAGCAAATCTTTCTCTTTATTGATAGTCAAATAAGTGCAGACATGCTACCTCCTCCAGCTGTTTATTGTTAAATTCCTTGAAGTCATCCTGAATATAATAGTTTTAAGTTCACCACTGTTCATTATCACCCTCGGTGTCTTGGTCCAAGAATTAAAATACAGACTCTTTGGCAGATCCACATTTGATGGTGATCTCTGTTCTCTTTGACGACTAAACCTTGTGGTAGGGATGGGAGCTCAGGATGTAGAAGCCCCTTGAAGTATAATGTCTTTGTGGTTGGGACCTTCTTACATGAAGGTAGTTGATACCTTCCTTGAACAATATTTTGATCATCTCCATAGTTTCCCTGTCCATTTTTTCTTCAGTTGGAGATTTTGGTCTTCTAACAGTTTGTCTTCTGGGACCAGACTGTAGGGACATGATTCTTCTTGTTCATTTTCAACTTGATCAAAATACACTTTTTCTTTATTAAACAAATCTTTCAATTGAGACTGACCAAAGTTTTTAAAAAACCCCAGCTGGCATACCCTTCTTCAGCATCGCTTGCCTTAGACTGTCAAACATTTCCTTGTCTTCCATGGCTTCAGCTGAAGTTTTAATTCATATTCAATTGGTTCTTTCTTGACTTCAGTAATCGAGGAAGTAGTTTGAGTTGGTTGTTTATTTTTTATGTTTCTTTCAACTCCTTCATGTATTTAGCTAACTCTGATTCATACAAATATTCTTTTGTGAATCAGTCAGCTTGTTTATTCACCTCTTACACCTCTAGGCCTCCATAAGTCTTTCAAGAAGTTCCTCTTTCTCTTTAGATAGGGCTTCATACTTCTCCTCAGCCATTCTAGCCCTTTCTCTGTCAGCAAGTACTTTTCTTTTTTTTTTTCTTCTTCTTCTTTTCCCCTCAACTGTTTTAGCCTTCTTTGTTTCATTTCTTCAGTAGTAGCTATTCCTTCATCTTTTATCTTATGTGATATTCTTCTTCAACTTCTTTTCTGTTCATAGAGTCAACTAGTTCAAAATCATATCCATGCTCTAGTAAGAATCTACACTTTTTACTAAGTCTTTCCTTTTTAATTCATCAACAGCCCTCTTTTCAATCATCTTACTCTCTTCTTCTGCTTCTTGGGCTATTCATAGGTTTGCTAAGGTCCTCCATGTATTCATAGCTCATGTGTTTAGTTATCTTTAGTGTACTTTTTATTTTTTCAAATGAGAGATGTATTGGTTCAATTGTCTTTTCTTTTGTTCTCTCTTCTTCCTCAATTCCATCCCTTTTCTTTTCAAAAAAGAAGTTTAGATCATCTTCAAATAATTCATTCAATTCTTAAAATTTGAATCCTTAGACCAATCAGGCTAATTATTCTTAGATCCTCCCTTTTCAACTCTTCCAACCTAGCTTTAATGTTTTCAATGTGTACCTCAGTCAAATGAATTTGAGGTGAAGCTAGTTCATCCTCCTTTATTTCAACCTATTCCCATTCTTCATCATCTTCTAGGTCTGGAATGTCCTCCAATGCCCCTATTTATGGTTCATTGGATTCCATATTCACATTTAGCTCATCATCTTCAGGTTTCATAGTTTGTATATCATCAATTGGTCTTCAGATGATTGTTCAATATTCTTCTCCTTATCCCCTTTCTTCTTCTCATTAATATTTTTCTTTTTCTTCTTGGGCATCAGCTCTTCTGGTATATTATCATCAAACCTCTTCTTTTTACTCACAAACTTAACCAGGTTTATTGGCCATTCTCTTTCAGCTGATTTTGCCTTTCATGTACTAGGCTTTTAATTGCCTTATCATTTGCTTTCATCTTGGATCCTTTTGGCATCATAATCTGTCACCAACGGGATATCAATATTTTCAATGGAGGGTTCAGCAGTTGTGTACAGTTTGTTGAAAGTTTTCATATTTAAACTTGTAAACCACAATGGCTATATCATTATCAGCTTCTCAACCTGTTGTAGTTTCAACAGTCCTTCTATCACTTCTTGTTCAATTTCCCCCTTTTCTTCACTATGTTTCTTCTTCAACTCAATATGTTCCATTATAATCATCTGTTCTTCAATTTTTTTCTCAGACAACATGTGATGTAGAATATCTCTTTGAAACCATTCATTTAAATTTTTTCATGTAGCGTTTTTCCTTTTTCAGCATATTCATCTACAAACAAAATATGATCATTAGACTCCTCTATCTTCTTTCAATAGGCTGCAATTGACTTTCATCCTCTACAATTGCCTTCACCTTCTCTCTTCTCCTCTCTTCCTCCTCATCCAGAAGCCTAGATGGTCCAACTCCCTTATCACAGTAAGTGGCACCTCATATATCTTCTTAAATAATTCTTCCCAAATCCTCATCTATTTCCTTCATTTCTTTTACCAACTGAGAGCTGACTTCTTCAAATTCAGTATTAAGTTCCTTAGTTTTTGTCAGATAGCACAACAGTATGACCAGACAATTATCAATTTCTTCAGTCACGTCTCTTGAACATCAGCTATTACTTCATCATCAACAACATTATCAATAATCACATCATTAACCTCCACATTCTCAACAACATCATCATAAACAACTTCAGCATCCTCCTTATCATCAACATACTCCTCCATAATCACATCATCAGCAACCTACTCCCTTTCTCCAACTACATCATCATCATCATCATCATCATCATCATCATCATCATCATCACTGATATCATACGATGCTCCAATTAGTTTCAGGAAATCTTCACCAATAGTTACAAAGATATTCTCCCCCTTTTTTGGTGTATCTGAGGTCTTCTCAACCTCAGACACCAAGGTTTGAATTCTATTTAATGTATATTGCAGTTGTGTTTCAAATCCTTGTTCCTTTCCTTCAGCTTAGTATTTATAGTTCTTAAATAACAGTTTTCCACAATAAGATCAAAGTTCCTTTTCAAAATACCATGAGTTGAGATTGGGGATAGGGTGAAAGGGACATATTCAGAATATTCATAGGTGTGGGCTGGCTGAGTTTGGTGAATTGGGCTTTGAAGAATTTGAGAGCTTGTTCAGGGTAAAGGGTTTCTTCTTTGGATTAAGGGTATATGGCTTTGGACGGTTGGGGATAAAGGAATATCATGTTGGTCGGTAAGTGTTGGTGACTGGTATGGTGTGTTTGGTTGGTTTATGAGGTGAGAAGGGATAAGTTCTAGCATGTAGAATTCTGGGTCAGTTTGGGAGGTTTGGGTTTGAGGTTGGAGTTGAGTCCGGGTTTGGGCTGAGGTGGGGTGATGGAATAATTGGCTCAAAGGTTTGTGGAAAATGAGGTGGTGAAGGGATATATGACTCATGTGTTTGAGATTGAGGTGGTGATTATGGTGGTGGTAAAACAGGTGATGTTAGAGTTGACACATGTTGTACAATGTTTGAAAAATCTTCATCATGGGGTGCCTCCCCCTCAACTTATGCTACTTCTTCATCCCCAAAATAATATCCTCCATCAGCATCATCATCATCATCATCATCATCATCATCAGAATCTCTTTAATCTTCATCCTCTTAATCACTCTCATCATCACTGTTAACCATAAGTGAAGCAGGACCCTCCATTTCATTGTTCACCAACCATAGAAGTATGTCAAAATCCACTTCCGGATTGAACTGGTTGGTTGCTCCCAACCTGTTGATCCTTATGAAGACATTAGGATCTTGTAGCACATGTGTAGTACCAGCCAAAGTTTCCTTGGTAACCCCTTTTGAAATATCCCCTTTTGAAATTGACCTTCATTGATGTTTCCTTGGTAACCCAAAGTTTATTGAAATATTTTTAATAGCCTCTGTGAGAAATAAGATAATTGAACTTAAAGATTATCATTTAACTGGAGGCTTGCTCTAATAAGATTCTCTGTTATTTCGACCTCCCTGCCCAACACAGTGGCCTCGATTCTCCGGCCATTAATGTCATCAATGAGTTTAGCAGATCTCCAGAAATCCAGGTGATGATTTTTGTAGATAATTGGGCTTTCTATCAAGGCAAATCTCAGGTTGGAGCGTATCAATCAGCTCCAACGGGCGATTCTCCTACATAATTTGGAGAAACGCACACATATTGTGTTTCTTCTTAAATTTATATGCCATGACTGCACAAACACAAATAAAATACACATTCGAAACATAAATTAGTCAATATGAACATCAATTGAACATGCATGTTTGTATAATTGAAGAAGAAAGTATAAAAAGGATAGTCTTTATGAACCTGTTCTTCGAAAATATAATAACCTACACATAAAATAGAGATGTCAGTAAAATTGAAAATTAAAGACCTAAACCCATATAATGAGTTTTGAAAATCATTCAATTAAAGCTTACCAAGTCGGAATTAATTGGATGATAATATTTGGAAAGGATTTGTGAGCAACGTTTGGGTAACTTAGGTCGAAAGCAAGTTTGTGATAATGGAAGAGAGAGAGACAAAAAGATGAATGAAAAATTTTTCTAAGTCCCTCTTTTATAGTAACTCTTTGTGTATATGAAGTGAGTTTTAAATGATTTTTGTCATTTAGTACATGAGTATTGCCAAAATCGGGATTTTCAGTATTCAAGCACAAAGCTTGCTCGATAAAGTATTTTACCCAAGCTTGTTCATTTCCAATGTTTACTCGTGTTTTAAAGTTATTAGAAATATACTAAGCGAATAAAATGAAAGAAGTTTACTCGAATATACTAGATTGCTCGAGAAATTAATCACAAACCACATAATCAAGTATATTTGCTAAAATAGACAACTTTGCTCGAAATCAATGAAGATCTCAATATAGTAACTTAGAAAATATTCCTAACTGTCAAACCTTACTCGAATACAGATCTCAATATAGTAACTTAGTAAACTTAGAAGTTTACTTGAATTTACATAAACAAACAAAGAGTTAACATTGCTCAGAGATATACTCTTAAGTATACTTAAAGAATAAATTTTACATGAAAATACTTCAAAATCATAAAGCATGCTTGATAACACTTATAATGTTAATTCTTAACATAGAAGTGTGCTCAAGGAATAAAGTGTACTCGAGAAACCAACTTTGTTCGAAAACACTTGAAATTTGCAAGTATGCTTGAAGAACACTTGAGATATTAAATTTTTAATATACAAGAATGCTTGAAGCATAAAGTTTGCTTGATAAACAAAGTTTACTCGAAAATACTTGCACTAAATACACAAAGTATTCAAACATAGTCAAAACTTAAGTGAATCAATATTCTGACAAGTATGCTCGAAAATATATCAAGTTTACTCTAAAGAGATAAACAACAAGTAAATAGTCAAGTTTTACTCGAAAAAACATTTATTCAGACAATTGTACGTCAATGATTCATCAAGTATGCTTAAATTTAGACAAATTGAAGATAAACATACAAATTTACTCGAAACACATATTTAAAGCATAGTTAGACATATTCATATCAGACATTTATCAAGTATGACCAAATGAGTTAAACTTCAAATAAAAAAACTTAGTTTACTCGAAAGTTCATAAACATTTAAGCTTACTCGAAAGTACATAACCATACATATTCAGAGTAAAAGTGCAAACTTTTTGACTTAAACCTTTACTTTTAAACAGTTTTCTCATTTTGGTTCGAAGGTTAAGAGCTAATGGTGCATTATGAGATCGAATTTTAGTTTAATCATTGCAAATCCTTTTCTCTTTGATGAAAAGATCTCAAAATGGTATCATTTTGATAAAGTTACCTTTCAATACTTCATTCTTAGCATTATTGGGACACATTAGGTAGGTTAATAGCAGGTAATTACTTTGCATTACTTTCATTACTTTGGTGATATGATTAAGATTTAATTAGTTGCTTAATACATAAGTGGATAACACTTATTGCACTATGATGTCTCACATATCTTCTCAAGGCTTATTTAACTTTCTCTAGATAACCCCAAATTGACTTCAACCCCCAAATATTTGGTCAAAATATTTTTAATGACGGAACATTTGTAACTTTTTTTAATAAATTCAACTTTTTAAACTTTGAGGTTGAACGTTGGACTTACATACCACGCAATACAGACTTACATGCCTTACATTCAAGGTGTTTAGGACTTACATTGATGCCGCACCTTTGTAGTTCTAGTTGAAACCCTCATGTTTATGAATTTTATCAACTTTTGGAATTTTATCAACATTTGGTTGATGTATAATCCTTTTGCTCATATATGTTCTTTGTTATATATATAAAATGATTCATTTTGAGTGACCAAATTCCAACAGGCTTGTGTATGACTGGGTAGTTACTTTTCTTCCTATCATTTGGAGAGAGTTTTCTTGAAACATGCATATTTAACAATATATCTCCACATTAGGTTTAGCATATTCATTTTGTTTATATCACCTTAGTTTTTTTCACATCATGGAAAGCTACCATACATATAAATGTATGAACTAATAGTCCTTTCAGCCTATTAAATCAATATGATTGGTATAAATAATCAATCTACTACCATTTACCAAAAGGTTGGATCAATTTTCATTGAAAAACCTTTTAAGCTTCTTTAAAGCTTGAACTTAATAATCTTATCATGTCTCAACACCATTAATTTACTCATTTGTCAAAAATATTTTACGTTGAAAAACTTCTTTGAAAATGTTCATTTTAGCACGAAAGTTTGTATGACCAAAGCAAATTCTTGACAAAAGTAAACTGTTGCATAATCAAACATAATCAGCAAATCCCATTAATGCATAAACACAAGTAGGCTAACATGAAGTCTTAAACAAGATAATTATGTATAATATAACTTGTTCTAATCACATAATGCATTATCATTTCAATGTAGTGATTATGACACATATTTAGATAAGTATGCAAATATGACATTTTAAATCAGTCATAGTCACACTCATCAAGTTATTATGAAACATAATATAATGTCATACTTATGAATCATAGATACCTAAGTCACACATAGTCATTTAAGCACACATAAATCATAGAAAATTCACATATTCACACACAAATCACTCAAGACCATTAAACAGATAATCGGTAAGCAAATGTGAGCATATATCATCAATAACACTTCATCGGAGCTGATCATGCCTAGAGCTTTTAGTAGAAAGTTGAATCTAGTCTTATCTAGTGACTTGGTGAACAAATCAACCAAGTTGTCGCTAGTTTAAACTCTTTTCATTTCTATTAGTCCGTTCTCATTGCAATCTTTGATAAAATGGTGTCTGATTTCAATATGCTTGGTCTTTGAGTGTTGAACATGATTTATTAACATTGAACAAAGCAGCGGTATTGCTAATGAAAATAGGAGTGTTGAACATCATTTTCCATATTCAAACTTTGAAACAAAGTTTCAATCGTGACTGACCGTCATGTTGGTCTAGATCTTGTTGGTCACTTGTTTAATCATTGGCCATGTAATGGTTCTCCTGATATTGTGGGTGATTAGGTTGTTCATTAGGCTCATTTTCATTTACTTCTGAAATCTTCCTGTTAAAATAGAGCTCATTGTCTTCATCAACAACCTTAGACCACAGTTTGTCTAAGTCAATTTTCTCTTCGATAAGTAGTTACTTCAGGAACACTTGTTCTACAAGAATTTTACTCAATATCTTTAGGATATATTTTGAAGGATTTAATCAACTTCTTTAGATCAAATAGCCATGTTTCTCCATCAATAGTGTTGAAATGATTCTCATAAAAAAATGATATCAGATGATTCATTAACACTCAGATGATCTTTCACATATACTAAATATGCTTTTGAGTGTAAAGAATATCCAACAAAGAAACAGCCCAAAGATTTTGATTGAAACTTGTTCAAATAGTCTTTTGTGTTTAATAAAGAACATTTACAACCAAATGGCTTGAGAAACTTGATGTAGGGCTTTCTTTTGTGCAAAATCTCATAGGGAGTTTTATCTTGTCTTTTGTTGAGAAGGACTCTGTTTTGAACATAACATGCAGTGTTGGTTGCCTCAGCCCAAAATCTCACAGGAAAATAAGCATCTGTAAGCATGGTCCTTGTAGCCTCTATTAAATTTCTTTTTCTTCTTTCTGAAACAACATTTTGTTAAGGAGTTCTAAGAGAACTTACTTTTTGAAATATTCCTTTAGCTTGACAAAATTCAGTCATGATCCCATTTTTGAACTCACAGCCATTTTCACTTCTCATAACCTTAACCCTTGCATCTAACTGATTCTCAATCAAGGTCACACAACTTTTGATCATATCTGCAGCTTCATCTTTTGAACTTAGAAAGTATACCCATGCGAATCTTGAATAATCATCTATGATCACCAAACAATATCTCTTTTTGCCAATTCTTGGAACACCTACAGGACCAAAGAAATCCATATGAAGCATTTCAAGTATTTGTTCAATTGAGTTTAAGAGCTTTGTTTTTTGAGATGATTTATGTTGCTTTCCTTTTTAACATGAAATACATTTTTCATCCAGCTTGAACTCTCTTGTTGGTAAACCAATAACATGTTCACCTCAAGTTTGTTCATGTTCTTGAGATTCACATGACAGAACTTTCTGTGCCACAGTTTTGATTTATTTTCTAATGCTTTGGAAAAAAAGCGTGTTCCACCTCTATAAATGGCATCCTTCCTTCTCAATTCATATAACTTTCCATTTCTAGATTCCATCATCATTATCATGTATGGTGGAATCACAAATTCAGGTTTCAAAATGAAACAGTGAGATTCATAAAATCCAACTTTATAACCTTTATCACATATTTGTGAAATGCTCAAAAGGTTATATTGCAGACCTTCAACATGAAAAAAATTATCATAAGAGACTTTCCCATTAGTGAGAATGCCATATCCCACAATCTTCCCTCCATTTTCCTCACTACCAAAAGAAACCAGGCCTTCAATTTTTTCTTCATAGTTGACCAATGATATTTTATCACAGGCCATATGCCTTGAACATCCACCATCCATATACCATATATCATTCACTTCTGTGGATTGTTCCTGCACAATTTAAAAGAAAGTGATCAGTTAAGCGACGAATCACAAGCTATTTCAGCTTGCAACATATCAACAACATCATCAACAGTTGAAATTGGTTTTGGATCCTCATAAATCAATTCTTAAGACTCATCAGTCTCATAACCAGTTTCAAATGAATTTTCAGAGTAAGGAATTATGCTTTTGCATTCATCAATTATAGTTTCCCTATTGATGATTGTAATTGGAGCTTAAACTTTTGGCTTCCACAAGAACCCATGTGGTTCATAACCATGTTTCATTAGAATTTTTTCATCTGTTGGGCTACACTTTAACGGTTTAAGCTTAATCTATTTGGACTTAGTTTTAGGCTAACTTGCACACCAAAATCTCTTGATCTCGGTGGGCCTATTGTACGGTTTGGGCTTAGGGTTGTTGGTGCATTATATATATCATGAAACTATATCTATTGTGGGTTGGTCATTCGTAGATAGTGACACGAGAGCTTTGTTATTCATATCGCATTGTAATCACTGTTAAGGGCTTAAGCATCCTACGTTGAATATAACATGTCTTTTGAAGCCATTCTTTGTGTTTATTATGTTTGATCGTATTTTCATTGAATCAGTTCTTTTTAGACCCCCCCTAACAACAGGTTTCAGCGATGTTAATACGTTAGATCAAATAAATATCGATAATCGGATTGAAGGTTCCTAGCCGGATCTACACAGGTTTATCTCGTAATACGTAGGTGCGGAATCCCTACGTAACACGATACGAGCGTAAAATGTATAATACGTTAAACCGAAACACGAACACACGTTACAATACTAAAACGACACGTTGTATTGCAACACTTCAACACGTGATCTCCAATCACAAATACACGTTCTTGAATCCTCTCTCAAAACAAGCCGTAAGCTGAGGTTAAATACACCTCGACAACTTCGCCTAACATGTTAGGCGAAGTTGTCCTAACTTCGCTTGTCCACAAGTTCGCCTACATCCCAGGCGAACTTGTGTGACACAATATCTAAACACAAATCAAACAATCTAACTCGATTACAGACACATACAAAACACTAGATACTGAACTACTAACATCATGCACCAACAGACTCCCCCTTGGCAGTAGCTTCATATCTCTATCTTCATTCATGTGTCTAGTAATTCCAAAATCTCGTGTCACCAGTATTCAAGCATGAACGCCTTCTCTAACACTAACAGAAACCACTCTCTGATATTTCTTGGCTTCATCTTTCCATGCAGGAATATAGAATATCTTTTTCTCGTTTAGCATCTGCAGGTCAGCTTGAGACAAATTCACCAAGTGCATCGGATCATACACTCTCAGAACCTCTTGTTCATCTTCATCCTCCATGACTGCTTCAACTGTTTCACTATCAACATACCACCACTTAAGATTCTTTAAGACATCCTTGGGCATTGGTTTCATCGGCACTTCTTTCAAACACCGAATCGGTTTATACTTCATTACCATCCAAGGTTTGCCATCAGCTCTCATTCCTCTTTCCTTATCTTCAACTAGCTTCCCTTTCTGCGGCTTTAACAACTCAAACTTTTTCTCTTTGATACTCTCTTTCCACACAATCTTCCCAGTAATTCTTGCCATATTATCATCACTTCTATTAATTAACCCCAACTTAGCCAAATCCTTCACCTCACACTCAGGCAAGGTATTCAAAGATCTCAACAACATCTTAAAGTATTGAATCCCATCAAAACGTTTAATCACAAATAATCTCAACTACTCATCATACAACCAGCATATAATACCCTTCTTCGACTCATCATACCCTTTGATATTGTAACTTTTCTTGAACATGGTCGGAACCGCTGGCTTCTTAGTCTTTACAAACCACTGAGCGTAGCCTTTTTTCCATCTTGGCTGCTCTTCCCATTCAGACTCATCACTTTCCATATCTTGACCCACATTTCCCTTATCAACGTTTGGGATATCGTGTTCAACATGGTCATCAACAATCTCTCCCTCTTCAATCTCACTATCAATCACAATATCAGCTCCTATCTTTTCAATCTCCTCAACTGGTAACACATCATCATCACCCACAACATCATCATCCAATATCTCCTCATCATCTACTACCACAACATCTTCACCCCCTTGGCCACCTGCTATACCAGTTGACTCCCCCTGAGATGTGGAAGTCCCAAGAGTTTGTTCAGTTCTTGGCAACTCACCACCTGCACCTTTCGATGCATTGGGATCATCGTCTCTATCATGACTTTTCTTTGTTCTCAACTCATCGCCCTTGCATCTCGTCTCCCCCTAAGACGCTAAGAACTGATTTAAAGCATCAAAAAGTTTATCGTGCTTAACCAGGAGGGACGATTGGATCTGATTTTCTGTTACAAGGCGCTGGATAGCTTGAGTCTGGATCAGATTGATTCTAGACTGTTCAGCCACTACCCGTTCAAGTGCATCTATCCTTTCAGAGTCAGACAAGGTAGCATCAAAATCGAAACGCACATGAGAAACGTCTTGAGCATACGGTGGAGGTATTCCCAGACTAGCAGGAGTATCAGAAGCAGGTTGAAAAGTAACCGTTGCTGGTATTGTGACAGATAACCCCGCAGTAGCAACTAATGTCAACTCTACAAATCGTACAACAGCCTCCGATGGAGTAAGAGTAGGAGGTGGCAAAGAAACTATCTCAGGAGCCGAAAGCAGAAACGTGGTAGGTGGAGTGCCAAATGATGATGATGTAGTTATCACGGGAGCACATGAGATGATCGGTCCTGTCATAGTCATCGACGCAGGAACCATAGTCATACCAGATAAAGCGGGGGAGAAAAACGTACCACCCTCGAGCTTTCACCAGCTCCCGAACCCTCACCGGTTCTGACCCTTTTCGAACGACGTATCAACCAGTCTAACTCCTCCTCAAAATCAGACTCACTGTCATCCAAGTCTTTCTTTCTTTTTCAATGTACTATTTCCTGTGTGACCAGAATCTGTCGTGCTTCAGCAATATCATCAGCGGAGGAGTCAGAGTCGGTTCTCTCAGAATCAGCTACAGACGTAGCTACCATCGATACTTTTACACCAGAAACCTCTGCTGCTTAGACTTGAATCTCTGCAGCAGGATCAACTCGCTCCATATCAAAGAATCCTTGGCCACCAAATGCGGCTTCAAGATCTACCTGTTACTATGGAGCCACAACAGGAGCAGCAGGTAATGCTTGCTGTACCACAGGTGGTGGTTGAGGAACATCAGCCTGTTGCGGTGCCGGGTCCCGGAATTCATCACCAAGAGGAGCTACATAAGCAGGGTTTATCAAATAACCAAATAATGGAGTATGCCTCGGACGAAGCTCTGGTTTACTGCGAGCACTCGACGACCTGCATTGCGCAAAGATCCTCTTGCTTACGCTCTCAACATAACGAATGGGATGGAGTTGAGGTAGCGTAGGAGCTACATGATTCAAGATCATCTGTAAGAATCTTGGGTACATCAAGAATCTTTCACGAGCGACCGCGCGTCTCTGACGATCGATTTAATAGAACACCATCTGACTGAAGCTGTAAGGCTTGTTGTAAGTCAGGGCTGTCATGGCAGATTGCATCGTCGCTCCCATACTGTCAGTACCAGCTTTACGACCCGACATGCACACAATCATCACGTGCATCAGAAAACGCCATTGATCCAATAAAAATCCCTTTCGCCTCTGAGTATCACCCAATGGACCCGAATAGCCCATTCGTAAAAATGCACCATCTCTGAATGGAGCTAGAAAGTCGGTTCAGCCCAGAACTGCAAGGCAACCCTGATCTGATCTGCTGAGAACTGCACCACCTGATTGTTCACTGTGGCGCGCATAACCGGAGGCTCAACTCTACAGTCATACTCTACCGTTCGCCAGAAATCTTCAATGTTCGGCGGAGAAATGGGTAGAGTTGTAGTAATAGCGTGGAAAATACGTGAGCGAACTAGGAAGGAGATGATCTCGCGATAATCATCAACACCACTTGCATCCGGATCCAACGTGATATACATCTTGTGCCCCGGAAAGAACTCTCTGTTGTTGTCACCACCAGCTCCTGCTACAGCTGCCATATCTGCACAACAAACGGTCTAAGTGAGAACATCGACAAGGCAGATCATAACTTCGCCTGTTACCATTAGCGAAGTAATGATAATTTCTAGTGAGCAGGCGAAGTGGAACATATGGCGAAGTTGAGTACAACTTCGCCTGATAACAAATTATAAGATTTAAATAATATTAAGCAGCAGGCGAAGTTAAGCCTTAGGCGAAGTTGAGTATAACTTCGCCTAATACTAACTTCGCCTGAGAATAACCAGACAACTTAATTAATTTAAAACTGATCAGGCGAAGTTATGCCTAAGGCGAAGTTGAGTACAACTTCGCCTAAGTCTAACTTCGCCTGAATATGAAACGGCGTATACAGAAGGCGATCTTGGTTTGAATGATGAAATGGTGATTGATAACATAAAAGGATGTTACTATTGAGAGCTAGACGATCAATTGAGTTACGAACACATTAGAAAGAGATTGGTTATCGGGTGTTTAAAGGTTTGCATGACCGAAGTCACAAATCGGACCAAAACGACATTTGATTAAAACCATTGACAAGAATTACATGTCAAATTGAGCCTACACACCTTTAACACGGATTGAGATCAAATAATAACAAAGTTCGATTCGAGGATTAAGTTCGCCGAGTGTTATAGGATTATAAGTTCGCCGAGGTTTGATAAGAAATAATAGGTTTGACCAGATTGACCCTTATATATGTTTGAAACAACACAGGCGAAGTTAAGGTTAACTTCGCTTAACCTTAACTTCGCCCCTTAACAACTTCGCTACTATTGAACTTCGCTTAGTATTAAACGTACAAAACTGGCCCTTATAAATATGAACAAAATGTAACTGTCTTTTGAAAACTTCTGTTGAAGATTTAAACGTTATGATCAAAGAACTAAGTAACCAAGTTTTAAACCATAGAATATGCAATGAAAATTTTAGTAAGTAAATAAAACGGGATCAAATTTCAGTCTTGACGGTGACCAGCATGTTTTAGAAAAGATCCGAACAGGAATCATACTAATTAAATGGCTGTCACATAGATCCATGTTCAGCGGTATTATGACTTAAAGAAACAGATTGTAAGCAGGTATAAAACTTAGTATGGTTTTCATCGCTTCTGTGATACGGTTTAGGTTCAATTAAGATCACATGAGAGATTGTGATGCCTCCTATCTATTCTCAAATCGTATTTGGCTTTCCCCAAGTCACCTCGAGTTGACCTCAACCCGTAGTGTCTGATTAAACAGTAAGTACATATCGATCTTTAGTGTCTCCTTCCCATTCTCTTTCTTGCCTCTTTATTGATAAGTATAACATCATAAGCTTCAGAAGGCTTAACAACACACATTTTTTTTATACTAAAGATTAACACAACTTCAAACAATAGACGACTGCAAGTCCCGAATCTGGATCACTGCAGGTACTTGACGCACTATCTTCTCGAGAATAAGAACACTTACGGGCTCGTGTATGACTGGGTAATCACTTTTCTGCCTATCATTCGGAAAGATGTATATGAAGACATGCACAACTCTAAATGATTCTCCACATTAAATCGATGAGATTTAGTTATTATCACTTCTATTTTTACGCACCATAAAAAGATACCATGACATACAATGGCTGTTCTAGAGTCTTTAGGCCTAATAACTTCACTAGTTAAGCACACAGAAAAATTATTTCTATCACTTTCCAAGGTTGGATCAATTTTCTTTTAAACATTGTAATGAGACTTCCTATGAAGTTATAGACCTGAAAAATTATATCATCTCCCATAAAAAAATTTTAAATTCTATCGCCCCGATCAAGTCGAATTCTTCAGGTAAACGGCTATCCTGAAGATCCAATGGATCAGCTGGACCGACCACATACGAGTATGTGTCCTTCTAACTAAGTATGAACGACTATTTCTCAGCGAAAGAATAAAAACACATCTTAAACCGCCCGGTCACTTTCAGTCATCTGGTTAATGGCTATCCTCATAATCTACTAGTAGAAGTAAGAACCAAACGTATCCGAAGATATGTCCTTCAAACTGAAGCAACCGACATAATTCTAAGCGATAAAGATGTTTTTTTTTAATAAACGAAAAACCAGGTTACTCGGGATTGATCATCCCATTTAGTTCAACAAGATTTTGAAAATGTGATCGGTCAAACGCTTTAGTAAAAAGATCGGCGAAATTATACAACAAATCAACCTTTTCTAGCACTATTAATTTCTTCTCAGCACAATCCCGTAAAAAATGATGACGAATGACAATGTGTTTAGCTTTGCTGTGTTTGACGGGATTGTTAGTTACTGAGATTGCAGCAGTGTTATCAATACCAATAGGAATTTGAGTGAAATTCAGACCGTAATCGCGCAATTGCTGTTGAATCCAAAGAACCTGGGAGCAGCAGTTTGATGCTGCCATGTACTCTGCTTCACAGGTGGAAATGGCTACAGAGGTCTGTTTCTTGCACTGCCATGACACCAATCTTCCTCCCAGAAACTGACATCCACCGGTTGTTGACTTCATGTTCTGGTTGCAACCTCCATAGTCAGAATCTGTGTAAGCGACCAAATCCAGTTCTCCCCCTTTCGTGTACCACAATCCCAATTTAGGTTTGCCTTTGAGATAACGAAATATCCTCTTCACTCCCTTCATGGGAGATTCTTTCGGGCTTACCTGAAAACGAGCACAAAGACAAACTGCAAACATAATATCAGGTCTAGATGTAGTTAAATACATTAAGGAACCTATGATTGCTCGATATTGGGTGGGGTCCACGTCTTCATCACTGCCTGAACCAGCACCCAGTTTGTGGTTGACGCAAACTGGAGTATCAAATGGGGTGCTATCTTCCATCTTGAAGCGTTTGAGCACATCATGGACATATTTTGTTTGATGAATAAACATCCCATCTTTTTTCTGATATACCTGCAAACCCAAAAAGAAATTTAATTCGCCCATTGCGCTCATTTCAAACCTCTTTTTCATGACTTCTTCAAATTCCTGACACATGGCGACTTTTGATGCAGCAAAAATGATGTCGTCCACATAGACTTGCACTAGTAGAAATTCTCCCCCTTTTCTCTTGACAAACAGCGTGCTGTCGATCTTTCCTCTTTCGAACCCATTCTCAAGCAAGTAATCAGAAAAGGTTGCGTACCAGGCACGAGGGGCCTGATGTAGACCATATAACGCTTTACTCAGTTTGTACACATGATCAGGAAAATCTGGGTCAGGGAAGCCTGGAGGTTGTTCAACGTACACCACTTCATCGACTTTTCCATTTAGAAAGGCACTCTTCACATCTAATTGGAATACTTTCATCTCTTTGTGTGCAGCAAATGCCAAAATTAAACGAATTGCCTCCAATCGTGCCACAGGAGCAAACACTTCGTTGTAGTCGATTCCTTCTTGCTGATTAAACCCTTTTACCACTAACCTTGCCTTGTTCCGTATGATTATCCCTTTCTCATCTCTCTTACATTTAAAAACCCACTTTGTACCAATAGCATGTACCATTCTTTGGTTTTTCAACTAATTTCCACACCTCCATCTTCTCGAACTGTGCTAACTCTTCTTGTATGGCTTCGACCCACGAGCTATCCTTTAGAGCCATTTGATAGTTCTTCGGTTCAATCTGGCTGATGAAGCAGGTGTACAAGCATTCATTTAGGATACCCGTTTCTTTAATGCTTGCGTAAACACAGGTGTGCTCATTCAAACTTCTTCTTGTTTGAACACCGTCAGACAAATCACCTATCACGTTCTCCAACGGGTGATTTTTGTGAATTCCAGTAGTCGGAACCGGACCGACCTCCAGATTGTTTTCTAAGTTCAAAGAGAGTTCATCTATGGGTGATTGATGTTGAGAGTGAAATGGATTGTAGAATTCTTCTTCAGTAGGGGCAGCAGAAGTATCAACGGCACTTGACGAAGACGGTTGACTTTCATCGTATCGCGGACGTTGCACAACATTTTCCTCCTCGTCATACAGAATCTGTGAAGCAATTTTCTCATCAACTTCTGCAAGATCCAAGTAAGGCATATTAAAAGATTTGAAAAGTTTATCATAGTCGAAAGCTTCAGCGGGTCCCATGCTAGGCTTTGGTGATAGGTAGCTCGTAATGTCCGTGTTACATACCACCTCAACCTTGCTGTTCGATAAATTAAAGACTCTTCTGTTGGGTGTACCAACAACATATCCGACTAAAATACCTTCGTCGGCTTTCTCACCAAATTTTGAGTTTGTCTTTAATATCGTACATGGGAACCCGAAAGGTTCGAGACCATTCAAGTTGGGCTTTCTACCATGCATAAGTTCATAACAAGTTTTATTCAATCTTTTAACAGTTAAAACACGATTAAGGATATAACAGGCTGTGGCAACAGCTTCAGCCCAGAACACCACGGGAAGTTTAGCATCAGCCAGCATGGTTCTGGCTCCTTCGATTAGCGTTCTATTCTTCCTCTCAGCAACCCCATTTTGTTGCGGAGTATACGGGGCGCTGTACTGGTGGTCTATCCCTTTCTGTAAGCAGAACATCTCCATCTGGTAATTCTTGAACTCTGTACCATTATAACTCCTGATGTACTTAACCTTTCTCCCAACAATGTTTTCAACCTTGGTAATCAAGTTAATTACCAACTGAACCGTCTCATCTTTTGCCTTCAAAAAGTATACCCAAGAATATCGAGAGTAATCATCGGTTACTACCAAGCAGTATGACGTCCCACCTAGACTCTTTACATTCACGGGACCAAAGAGATCCATGTGAAGTAGGTCTAGTGTACTGACGATTGAGTTAACCTTCTTGGAGTGATGAGGTTTCTTGTGTTGCTTTCCCTTCTTGCACGACAAGCATTGATCTTCAAAGTTAAAATTCTTCAAAGGAACACCAAGCATCAGCCCATTCTTGACAATGTAATTCATTTTGCGAAGATGTATATGCCCCATTCTTCGATGCCATAACTCTGACTCAGACTCAGTTGCCTTTGACAAAAGACATGATTCTGCAGTTGTCATCTCAGTTGACCTCATATCCATTACATACATGTTCTTTTCTCTTGGAGCTCTCATCACCACCCATGCCTCTGGTATCTTGAAACCAGGATAAAGGACGATTGCCTCGTTTTTAGTAAAATGCACCGTGTAGTCTTTGTCACAAATCTGAGATACACTCAACAAGTTATGCTTCAATTTTTCAACAAAGTTCACCTTCTCTAATTTCATTTTTCCATTTGTCACAGTTCTTATACCAGTGATTCTACCTCCACTCTCTCCATCGAAACTTACCCTTCCTCCTTGAACAGGTTTCCATTCACGTAACAAATTCTTGTTACCAGTCATGTGCCGGGAACAGCCACTGTCTACAACCCACAGATTGTTTACTGCCCTGTTCAACTGTTCCTGCACAGTTAAAGAAAAAGTTTAAAATCTGGGGACCCAAGACCTACTGGTTTTGGGTCGATTAAATCTGTTAAACGGCATCCCGTACTTTGGTTGTCCAAAGGCAGTTTGAGGATGATTCCTGTAAGGTCTGAAAGGAAACCTTCTTGAGGATTGACTATGAGGACATCCAAACCTTAGTGAATTAACTGAATTATAATTGTTGGTTTGGTTGTTAACTGGGAAAAACTGAGATCGATTTATTTGAAATCTTGAATTAGTCCAATGTCTGAACTTTGGTGTGTACGTATTCTTACTAGCATAATAATTACCATTCGTTTTACACTCAGTTTTCGGAGGACTCATACCTCTAAAGTTTCTCTGATTTAGAGGACAATCGGCAATAAGGTGTCCTACTTGATTGCATCTGAAACAGCTTCTGTGTTCAACTTTCGTCTCAACAGTTGTTTCAAATGTTGAGGTTGCATTACTACCCATTTGTCTAACATATGGTGGGACAAACGGATTTAGGGAAGAATTCTTTTCGTTCGGCTTATATTCCTACCCTCGTTTCAGTAACACTACCTCTTCTTTTATCTCACCCGATTCGGATGATTTGTCCGAATTTGATGAGACAGAGCTAGGAACAACAATCTTAACCTTAGGAATTGGCTTACTTGTTTCGCTCTTATCAACTTCAGGTTCTTTAGTTGAAATTTTGACTGGAACTGTCTGACTAATCTCAACATCAGCAGATTTCTGATTACTAGGATTATAAGTATAGTTATTGTTATACGGCGGTGAAAATTCAGAAAATCCAATTCCCCCTTTGTTAACTGGGGAACGTTGAACACTTATGATGTGATCAAGCATTGCTGAGGAATTTCTAAATTGTTCAATTTTTCTGTTTAGTTCCACCACTATTACCTGGTAATCAGCTATCTGTTTATCTCTTTCAGCAATTAGTTTGGTTTTTTCTTCTAACACTTCATAACTAAGATCAATTACTTGAATTTTATCAGCTAGACTGGCTTTAAGACTTCTGATATCTTTTTCACTAGCTTTTATTTTTACCGAATAATGTTTTCTCTAGTTTTAGTGTAGTGGTGATCTTCTTTTAACGTTTTAAATTGTGCGTCCAAACTAACAAACTGATCAGTTACATTTTTCAATTGTTCAGACAGATTCTCACATTGCATACAATGAAGTTCAGAACATACCTAAGAGAGCTGATCGTTCACTTCTGCCATATATGCTTGATTTTCTGCCGTCTCTCTCTCGCTCCCTCCAGTTTTGATGTTTACCAAATTAGCCTGTTCGAACACTTCCTCAACTTGCAGATTCCAGTTGTATCCATCATTCTGTCTAGATACCATAGCCCTATTCTCACTACCTCCCCCATTCTATTGTGCAGGCCTATTCTGACTGCGTTCAACTCTCTCATTTGTACATTCCTTGGCAAAGTGACCATTCTGTTGACAGTTGTAACATCTAACCTTAGATTTGTCAAACCCTGGTCTTTCTCCAACGAACTTTCTACCCATTTTCTTCATGAATCTCTTAACCCTTCTTACAATCATAGCCATCTGCCACTGCAAATCCATCTCTTCTAAATCATCAGCATCGATCTGATCATAGTCCTCATCCAAAGTTGCAGGGTCGACTATTTTACCTTTGATATAGTTCTCATAAGATGCAATAAAGGATGCATAGTGAGCAAACTGCTGTTCAGCTGATTTAACACTCATGGGCATCTGTGAGTAGTTGTTGGTTGGAACATTTGTCGAGAAATTTCCAGTTGTGGCTTGAGGTTTTGAGGAATTACTTCCTCCAGCTACGAAACATACGTCACCATCCATGTTAAGAATCACATGACCATCTCGAGTTGAGTTTGATTCTCCCTTTGAGTAGTAGGCATAGGATTCTTATTTTGAACTTGAACTTGGAGAGACTTTCGCACCATACATTCGCGGATCCTGAACCTGATCAGTTGGTGTCTCCTTTCGAACCATGTTGAGCTTAAAATTTCGTAACTTATTGACTGCTGTTTCAAGATCAATATTGGCAAATTCTTTATCCTCTCTCATCAAAACCGTATACATTTCGCATATCGGTGGAAGAGCATCAAGAAGTTTCTCTACTATCTCCTCTTCTTTGTATACAATGGAGTAATTGCTGAGTTTGGTCATCAAGTGATAATATCTGGTGATGATATCGTCAAGTGATTCATTTTTCAGATACTTGAATACAGAGAATTGGGTTTTTAGCAGCTTTGTTTTGGAAGCACGTATCCCCACATTACCTTCATATCGATTTTCAAGTGCTTCCCATAGCTCTCTAGCAGTTTTGTACTTCTTGAATGTATGAAGAATCTCTTGTGGAAGAGCCATTGTGATTGCTGCATGAGCTTTACTTTCTGCCTCATACATCTTTTTTTCTTCCTCTTCCATCTTATTGTACTTCTTAATCTGTTCACGACCCTCAAACAAGGCTGTTGGTGGAATGTATCCATCTTGTATGCACACCCACATCTTAGCATCTTGATATTTCACATACTGTTCAAACCGATCTTTCCAAGCAACGAAATCGGTACCCTTGAGCATATTTGGAGCTTTAGTTGAACCGGCTTCAACCTCCATTTTCACCAGTTCCGTAATGTTTATTGAAGTCATTGTTGAAAGAAACACGACTCGAAAACACAAAGAAAGTAAAGATTTTTTTTCTTTTGAACAGTGATCAGATGGCGAAGTTACGTTTAACTTCGCTTAAGCTTAACTTCGCTTGTTTCCTCAACTTAGCTGAACCTCTAACTTCGCTTGTTTCCTAACTTCGCTTAAACTTATAACTTCGCTTAAACTTAACTTCGCTTGTTTCCTCAACTTCGCTGAACCTCTAACTTCACTTGTTTCCTAACTTCGCTTAACCTTATAACTTCGCTTAAACTTATAACTTCGCTTAAACCCTACGAACAGTGACGGCAACTTCGCCTGATGAACTTCAGTTTTTTGTAGGTTTTAATTTGACGTATTGCGAGGTATGCGAAGGTGTAATGGGTTATTTTTGATAGTGGGAGATGGGTAGGACACAAAAACACGGTATTTCAACGTAAACTCGTTCCGCGAATAGTCGAACGGAATGATCTTTACACTCGTGTGATAATCCCGAACCACACAATCACGAGCAAAAGCTCTGATACCAATTGAAGGTTCCTAGCCGGATCTACACAGGTTTATCTCGTAATACGTAGGTGCGGAATCCCTACGTAACACGATACGAGCGTAAGATGTATAATACGTTAAACCGAAACACGAACACACGTTACAATACTAAAACGACACGTTGTATAGCAACACTTCAACACGTGATCTCCAATCACAAATACACGTTCTGGAATCCTCTCTCAAAACAAGCCGTAAGCTGAAGTTAAATACACCTCGACAACTACGCCTAACATGTTAGGCGAAGTTGTCCTAACTTCGCTCGTCCACAAGTTCGCCTACATCCCAGGCGAACTTGTGTGACACAATATCTAAACCCAAATCAAACAATCTAACTCGATTACAGACACATACAAATCACTAGATACTGAACTACTGACATCATGCACCAACACGGATTAGCTCTAATACCTTAAAAATCTAGTTTATGACATGCTATTAATTATGTATGTATATATATATATATATGTATATTAGTGATTATAATATGTTCATTAGTAGTAGATTAACGAAGAATTGAGCAAGACTGTATTCCGACAGAGGTTCAATACTGTTAAACTCAAAACATAATTTATGAGGGTATGAACACCCTATATAGAAAATGGATACCAATTCGTTACATATCCCGTAACGAATTGGTTCCAGTTCGTTAACTTACAAGACACAAAAGGAAAGCATAACGAATCTTTGATTCGTTATGCCCCCATTCGTCAACATTCCATGATGAGTGGGAACATACATAACGAACTAACAGTCCATTCGTTAAACATCCTTAACAAATGGGGTTTACATATAACGAACTAGCTAATTCGTTAAACATCCTTAACGGATTAGCCTATACTTTAACGAACTAACTTAATTTCCCTAAATACCCTTACATTAAAATAATTATAAATTTCAAACAATAAATTACAAAGACTCGAGACGACAAAACCGTGCACTAACAAACACCCTCTCGCTTGAGTTCTTTGTCTTTAAATTACTTGAAGCGCTTTGTCTGCCAATCGCGACAACTATGAATCCCGAACTCGTGACGTACACGTACAACACGCTGGAACTGCATAGATCGGTTGGAGTCTTCATGACGCTCAATCAAGATCTTGTTCACAAATAGCATGTCATTGTCTGTTTCAGATAAGTTAACGAGCCACATCGGGTCGATAACTCGAATAAATTGGTCATCACCCTTTATCAAGAACAATGACGGCCTCACCGGTACAATTGTCGTAATGCCAACGATTATACGTTAGGTGAAGACTTTGCAGGAATGTCTTCACTGGTACGTACTTCATCGTCTTCAATGGTTTAACCATAAGCACGAGCTTCCTCCAACCTTTTCATGGATCAATCTCATCAATACGTTTACGGGTTGCAATATGTGGCTTAAAGAATTTATACCCGCGGTTTACCTCGAAGGAAAATGTTGATGAAACCATTCTGCTCGACGATCTCCACCGTAGTTAAGAAAGGTCGATTCGCGAGGGTACGGACATCCCAACGCGGTAATGAGAGAACGTCAGTGATGTTCTGATATACTGAACATCGGTCTCCCATTTGACGATACAGACCTTTAACTCAGAATCGTAACGCCAGGAAACGATATCACCTTTCCATGTCGACACGGCTTTTAAAGTTATCTTCTGATTAGCTTTAGCGCGTGTGATAGCATCCTGCTTACGTTCTTCGTCCAAATACCTGTATGCCTCAATAATTTTACGAGCCCGTTTGCTCCGGTACTCGAACCAACCCTGAATATCAGCTACTGACGGATCTAGATTTCAATCAAACGTCTTGCCTTTATTCATTGATATCTTTTCCAAATGGCCTTTAGCAGCTTTGACGTTTTCTTCATTAAAGGTAGGAATACCCTCATCAACATTGGATCGTTGATAAAGATCGGGGTATTCCTCTGATGTCATATCTTTAATCTCTATCTCCCCATCTTCATAAATAAACGATGTATTCATCTGAGGAATCGTTGGATCTTGTAAGACTTCCTCGTCGTTTACTACCTCCACATCATGCTCGGCTTTTAGAGCATCGAGTTCTTCATCGTTCAGACCCAACAATAAAGCAATATGTTGACGTTTTAGGGAATGATCGACGAACTGCCCTTCTTCAATATCATCAAGGTTGGTAGAACTCATCACGGTGCCCTTCTTGTCATCCATGAACAAGATGGTGTTGGCTTTGACCACCTCGTTTGGTTGAGCATTCGTCGAGTCATGATAGACCATCATTTGTCTATCACCGCCTTCACCACCGCTTGTACCAGCATTAGAGGATGAGCCGTGAGCTTGTTTCGGCTCATTACCTCCAGCACCCGAAGCATCAGGATTATCATCGTCATTCTTCAGCTTCTTTAGTTGATCATCATTGCACGTGAGCTGAAGAATCTGATCCTCCTATTATTTGATCTTCACCCCCTAAGCCGTGACAATCTCATGAAGCTCCTTTGTCTCCTTTTGGCAATACGAGACAAACCCCATCGTACGCCTTTGATTAATTAACATTTTCTCTTAAGCTTGACGATCGGCCACCATTTGATTCTCATAAAGATGAATCAAACTCAAGAGCATGTTCATTTGATTTTTGTGGGGTAAAGCATGAAACGATTGAGGTATAGGCTGCACAAGACCTTGAGGACGACTAATTCTCATGAACGAGACGTCCATGGGAAGAGTCGGCATCATGTTCGGTGTTGGTGGAACCACCGAATTAGCAGTAGTAGGACTTGGTATCGTAGATAGAATAGATTGAGGAATCATACCAAGCCCTGGATCAGACGTCATCGTAGTCATCAATATGAATTCTGGGGTGCTAGTAATAAGCGGCACCGCTGGGCTATGAATATCGGACAACCTAGGCTCACGTGGACCTATCTCCACCCCATATCCATGAACCACACAACGTTTGGGCGGTTGTTCAGTCACTAGCTCCTTGTCCTTTTGTTTACGTTATGCAGCAGAGGAACTTTCCGCCACAACCTCAACACGCCGTTGGTCACCACCTTGACCACCATCTCCATCATCATCTCCATCATCACCTCCTTCGTTCCCACCTGGACCCTCTTCACGTTTGGAATCCGAATAATCGTGGATCCAACGATCATCAGAAGGACATTCATACGCCTGATTCGAGATATGACCAATCAAACATTTGGTCCTAGGCGTTTCCTGACGATACTGCTTCATTCTCTTCAATGTATCATTAGTCATATGATCCAGCTTCAGCACGTCATTGCAAAGCGTTGAATCACTCGCCAAATCAGGGATAGCATCCTGTATAATCAACGGAAGGAACCGTGGAATCATAAGGAATTTGTTTCGTCGATTTTTTACTAAACAATTTTCCTTAAGATGATAGAAGATAATCTCGGAGAAGTTGAACGGTTTGTTCAAAATCAACACGACAAATGCCGATTATAACATGGTACGACACTCGTCGAATCCACCTTTAAGACCTTCAAGGCTGTGTATATGCACGTGTAATAATTACTTGTACGTGGGGCACAAGCAAGCCTTGTTATACATGGAACGTTAAAGATCGCCATTATATTATCACCGGATCAACCCCTTATCGAACTCACATTGGTTGTCCATATTATCACTAAACCACAACACCCTTCGTATCACCTCGGTTGAAATGATGATCGGCTTCTTGTTAACCTCAACAACAATATGGTTTTCAGACTCAAAATAGCGAGCTGAATTCCAGAATGGTCGAATAATACTGAACGAATCTCCGGGTTTGCTGTGACGACATAGCTTATACAAGAGCGACGTATAAAAGCTAGAATATCTTGAAATAAATCTTCGCCAAAAAAGTTAGTCCTAATAAAAACACATATGTTATGCATTTTGTCAAACAACAACAACGGGTGTTCTGGCTCCTGTTGGTTTTACACCGGTTGTTGCTCAACAGCGGGGACTTCTTGAATAACTTCGTCAGCCATATCTGAGAATACATAAAACTTGAGATTTAGTAAAACGAAAAACAAATAATATAAATATTTTATAGAAGTTTTAATTTAATATTATTAAAGCAAGTCTAAGTGTAATTCGTTATTCTTTTCTAATTCGTTATAACGAATTAGGTTTTTCGTTATAACGAATTACTTAATTCGTTATCTATGCGAGATCACGAATTATATGTAACGAATTAACATCAAAGGAATAATGAATTAAAGAAAGAATGTGAAGTAATTCGTTTTCAAATTCACGAAATAGTTAATTCGTTATGACATCAATAACGAATTGAACAGGAATGAGTTTCAATTCGTTAGCACATAACAAATGGACACCAATAACGTACAATTTTGAATAAACAGAAGTCAAAGTCAAAATTGGGATGAACTTTGAAGGTCAAACATGCAACCCAGATTCAATTACACCATGTTACACGATGTAATAATCTACAAAGTACCCTAATCAACTCGGAAACACGTCGATAACCGATATATGATTCCCATTTAGACAAAAACTCAGTATAAATTAGGTTTATTAAAATTTATATTTGTAAGTTAAACTCGGTATTATAATCGATTAATAGACCCATAAAATGATCATTAAATCCAACGAAACTCATTGCGTTTTGATCCTCATTACCTTACGAAGCTTAATAGATTATCAAAATATAGTTTTGTGATGATTGATTTTTCTGAAAAAAATTTTCAAAGGTTTGCTTAAGGAAGAAGAAAAAGTAGTGAACGAATGAGCTGAATCATTCTCCAATGTTCCTTATATATGACAAATCAACACAATTCTCAAGACAATGAATCAGCTGATTCGTTAATTTTGAAATAATGAATTCGCCACTTTGTTATCTCATTCTTAACACGTGGCAACGAAAGAGTAATTCGTTATAACTTAGCATGAATTAATAACAAACTAGGTTAATTCGCTTAATTCGTTAAATGTTAGATGATGAATTGGGTCATTCGTTACAGAGTGACAGAAGCGAATTAAATGGTAACAAATTGAAGTAATTCGTTATTGAAATAACCCTATTCGTTATCAATAAATAACGAATTGACCATTAATGCCCCTTTTCTATTTAAACTTATTGTTAAAAGAATTAAATAATTAAAAGAATTAAATAATTATATAATTAAATAAATGAATGAATAAATCAACGAGACCCGTGTCCTGATAACCTTATACCTTATGAATCTTACCCAACGTGGTAAGATGTAATACCTTAACGTGTTTTATGCTTAAAAAACACATAACTTAAAAACAAATTAAATAATAAGTAAGGTAAAATAAAATCTTTTTAATATTTTTCTTTTTTGTTTCAACATATTTACAGTTAAACCAGAAAAGCAAACATAAAATAGAAAACAAAATATTTTTGTGTTTTTGTATGGTTTTTCGAAAGCAATACATATTTTTGTACTTTTGGTGAGTTTAAGCAAAGAATCATATTGACCAAATTTCCTTTCCATCACAGTTTTATATTTCAGCGATATTATGACTGGTGTAAAGTCAGTCATTGATATTGTTGTCCACTTAAATCTTATAAAAAACTTTCAAGTATTTTTTTGATATGATTAAATGTTCAATTAAAGCATAGAATATCAGAAACTATCAGCCTCTAATCCCGGTTCAAGCATAATTTGATTTTTACCGTATCACCCCAAATTGACTTAAACCATTATGCTGTCGATCAAAATTTTGTTTTTATATTGTTTGATGCACCAAGATTCCTTTACTGTGAGTGAGTATGCCCGAGTCCATCTGTAGGCTTACATACATTGTGTCCCCTAGGGTCCGTTTCTTATTGTTATTAAGACGCACTCAAGGGAGGAACAATGAATGACTAACAACGGATTTTGATCGAGTCAGTAATTCAAACTGTATAATGTACATCAGCGATCAAGTTTAATGACTTTGGCCTTGCTCTAAAAGCATTTGAAATATTCATGCATATGAATACCCAGATAATTAAGACGCATAAAGACTCACATTGTCCAGAACCCTAATGCTGTTTACTCAAACTTATTATGTTTTTGGTGATCAGGCAAACATAAGGCTTGAGCATGACAGGCTATTACATTTCTGCCATCATGACTGAGATTTTTGGTGGAGATTAACACCTCTTTCAATTTGGCGTTTCTTTATGTTTATATCACATACTTTACTCTAACGGCTTGTTTAAGACCTATCAATGCACCAATGCAATTAAACAGTTAGTCTCTTTTTGCTTCAAAAACCTAAAACATTTTAAGGAGCATAATAAAATCGCCCCAGTTACTTTTAGTCTATAGATTAATGGCTATCCTATAAAACCACAAGTAGATAACAAGACCAAAACATGCAAGCATATTCCACAAACTTAAATAACCGACATAATTTTCAGCGAGAAAATTAATTAAAAACACACAACAGTTTCCCCAACTACTTTCCATTATCAGGTAAATGGCTATCCCTAACATTTACAAGAAAATATTAGGACCAAATATATACAAGTATATGTCCTTCAATATGAGTAAATGTCATAATTTTAAGCGAAAGTATGCAAAATTCTTTTTGGTTTATCCTTGTATAAACTTTAAAAACACAATCTTTTTGTCTTTTCGGATTTTTATATACAAACAAAAATCACAATATTTTCGATTTTTCAAATTTTTCAATATATTTTTTTCAATATTTTTGTTTTCATCATCATCATCATCATAATTAAGCTCTTGGTGGTAAAAATTGATCTTCTAGATACGCACGCGCTAAGTCTGCATCTGGTTCGTCAACTATTTGAGTAAATGAATTAAATAAACTCTCATAGTCGAACATCCAATCAGGTCCTTTACCTTGAGGAAGTGTGGTATATCTTTGACAACAAACATGGTACCACTCCTCTGCACATCCCGAGGTAAAGTTAAATACACATTTCTTAGGTAATGCGTAACCTAAGAAATAGTCTTTAATCATTTTTTCTTCAAATTTTCCAGCATATTTCTTCAACATAGTACAAGGACACTCAAATGGTTCCAAATACTTTAAGTTAGGCTTTCGTTTGTTCAGAAGTTCATAACTCGTCTTTTGAAGCTCCTTCACAGTCAGAACACGATTGAGCGTGTAGCAAGCAGTATTCACAGCCTCATTCCAAAATTGAACAAGAAGCTTAGAATCTGTGAGCATTTTTCATGCAACTTCAATCAATGTTCTGTTCTTCCTTTCGGCCACCCCATTCGGTTGTGGTACGTAAGGAGCACTGTATTCTTGATGAATTCCTTTTTGAATACAAAAGAAATCCAATACACTGCTTTTGAACTCCGTACCATTATCACTTCGAGTACGTCTCACTTTCAGTTTTATAGTGATTCGATATTAGTGATTAAGTTTAGGACTAGAATGGGTGTTTGAACTTTTGAACTCACAAATAAAACCCATGAGTATCTTGAGTAGTCATCAGTGACGACTAGACAATACCAATCACTAGCAATACTCGAACGATTCACAGGACCAAACAAATCCTTATGAAGTTGTTCTAGTGGAGTATCAATGGTATTGATTAACTTAGAAGGGTGTGACTTCTTCTTCTGTTTGCCCTTTTTACAAGTAACACAATGGTCAGATAACTTAAAATGTTTTAAAGAAGCACCATCAACCAGGTCATTTGCTATTAAATAATTAATTTTCCTAACATGAATATGACCCATCCTTCTGCGCCACATAATCGTGTCTTTTTCTGTTGCCTTAGAAACAAAACACATTTCCATAGAATTCGATACTTTAGAAGTCATGTTTAACACATAAATATCATTTGATTGAGGAGATCGCATAACTACCATATCCTCTGGAATGACGTATCCTGGTTTCAGTATTATCCACTCCTTATCATTAAATACGGTAGTGTATTTCTTATCACAGATTTGTGACACGCTCAACAAATTGTGATTTACTTTATCACAATAATTGACTTTTTCAAACATGATGCACCCATTAGACACATCACCTTCCTTAGTGATCGTTAGTTGTGATTTTGACCGACAATTTGGCTTTAAGATCATGATTACTAATAGACAATGCTTCAATTTTCTCCCTAGATCTCATTTGAGATTATAAAGATTGTCTATAAGTGTCCTTGAGAGAAGAAATTTCTTTCACTAAACGGTCATTATGTTCTTTCAATGATTCTAACTTAGGCTTAATAGTCTCACAATCAACACAAGGCACATTTGCATATAGATTAACACAATTAGAAACAAAAGAACTAACCTCGTTGATTTTGGCCATACATGCAAACTTGTTTGGCTGCATTTTACATGAATCATCAGAATCAGATTCAGTTTCATTGTCAGAAGATAGCTCATTCCCACTTGCGTCTTGAAAACTCTCATTCAACTCGAACATAGCCAAGTTTGATTGATTATCGTTGCACAATAACCTTTGTGTCCAATCAGTTCCATCAGCATCAAAAAGCAGAGCTTGTGTAACGATTCCGACTAAACCAGGTATACCCTAACCGGTAGACAATAGTTACGTCATATTTAATGTCGGGTACATGAATTACCATAGTAATTATACGAGAATACATGGTTCACTGCATTGATTGTACGTGACTATATAATTCATCGTATTGAATATGCGATTAATCGATCGATAGTTATTGAAACCAGAACGAATCGAGGGTTCAATTATAGACGATATCTATAATATTTAGTGATTTTACGAAGCATTAATGCTTCAGGATAAGTAAAGTACGGCACAGAAAAAGAATTTCGATTTAATGGTACGTCGGTACATTAAACGAAACCTTTAATACCAAACCGAGCAAGAGACGATCGATCAAGCCGAAAAAGATGCGCAATTATTAATAATGTGATGTTTTAAGTTAATAAATGTCACGGTGTAAGTTTTTAAAGTTTTTAAAATGGTTTTATATAAATTTCATTTTTAAGCCGAAAACGACCGTTTTAGCCTCGTTTTAAGCCGAATTAGACATTTAACCGAAAAACGAACTGAACCAGATTATCCAAAACAATATCCGGATTACGAGAATCCAAACATGTGGTTAGAATTGGAGAAGTGGGTCCCACCCCACCCCCTTCATACTCCGATCGGAATGGGGAGAGATCCCATTGCCTCTCATTTCTTTTTTTCATCAACCATGGCATCATTCTTCAATTCTCTCCACAATATCAACTAAAAACCGAGATTTTAGCAAGAAAACCGAGGTAAAAAGTCAAGTTATTTACGTTTCCATCTTCGTTTCTTGAGTTTATTTGCAAGAAAATGAGGTTTCAAAGATGAAAACCGATTCTTGCATGATCAAGTGATGTATACGGGTTATACAAGGGATCTTGGTCTAAGAAAGGAGTTAAACGAACCAAAAACGAATTTTTACGGTTTAAACTTTAGTTTTGGAACAATAACCGAAACTATAGTGTAAGAGGCTTGATCGTGAGTGTAACTTGCTTGGTATTGTGGTATGTTGGCTGTAGGTTCTGTATTTAGTGGTAGATAAGGCGGAAAGACGAGTTTGTAGCTTGTAGTGGCGGAAAACAAAAGGTATATTCGGTTTATGTTCGGTTTTGGAATTTTGGACAGATTGTTGATGGTTTAGAGTTAGGTCACGAAATTTGATAGAGGTGTTAAACACATGAAAATATGAGGTCTGTGAATTTTTGGTAATTTTTGGACAAAGGATGAATATTTGGTGAATTTAATGCTCGGTTTTGGCTAAAAATGGTGAAAAATAGTTAAATATCATGAAAATTCTGGAAAATTCCAGATAAGCTTTATATAACATGTATAAGTCACACACAAAATTTTAGGTCAGTTGGAGAAGTCTAAGTAGGCTTTTCGGTTAAACGAGTTCTAGGGTTTTCTAGCTCGGTTTTAGTGAAAATGGCATGTAAAGAAAGATTTTGGTTCTGGAAAAATTACAGGGGACTATGTGGATTGCAGGGGTCATCCAGGAAAAAATTGGGATTTTTCTAAGGTTGTTTGGTATTTACGACATATTTAGTGTTTAAATGGTGTTTAAAAATAGATAAATAATTTTTAAATATAAAAATTAAATCTGGAAATATTTTTATAAAATCCCCCACTGTCAAAAAGTGATTTTTGCAAAATTTCAAGATCCGAGATTAAACGGATAATTATTTGTGCTAAAAAGAAAATAAAAACAAATTTTTAAAGTTTAAAACGCGTAAACCGATACAGTTCGCCTAAACGAGCTGACTGGTGTATAAAAACCCTAAAAATGAACTATTTTCATATAATTGAGTTAAACAAGTAAAAATGAATCATCCGAAAATAATTCGTATGATTTGAGTAATTTTATCCGATAAAACAGTTTCCGGTGCGCTAAAGACGGAAACGGGTCCCGCGACCAATCGGGGCGTCTAAACCAAGCTCTAATTTCACAACTTTAATTAAATTATCAGTCAACGACTATTTTCGGGTCGTGTGTGACCAAACTCAATTTTGGAACGTAAAAACGGATAACCGTGCTAGGCACGCAAAACGGGGAAAACAAACTAATAGTAATTGTGACCATGGAACTCTAAACAATATCACAATCTGAGTCCAGAGAAGTGTTTCTTGGTTAACATTGCCCCATGAATGGGTACAGTACTGGGTTAACAGTGTCCCCAGATGTCCCTAGATGTGTTTCTGGGTTAACATTGCCCCCGGAATGGGTACAGTACTGGGTTAACAGTGTCCCCAGATGTACCGGTTAACACGGTTAAAGCTATAAACAATAATTGTATAATAACGATCATAGGGATCATATTACAGATTGGACGTGTTAACTGATAATGATTGTTGTTACCTGCTTGCATGTGCTAAGGTGAGTTTCACGAGCCCCTTTTTCTGAATTGTTTTAAATATTTTCCCGGGGCGGAAGCATGTTACTACTGAAATGTTTAAGTACATACTGAACGCATGGATTTGCGTGGATTTATATATATTTTATTGTACGGGATTCGTATGGAAATATACTAAGATGGTAATTGTCTGAGTTGCTAACATTCTAAGGCCCCGGAACACGAGTGATTAACTGAAAGCCGGTAGAGTGTGAATAGTACTATTGGTCTGACAAACCCAACTGGTCCGGCATGGATTTGCTGATGTTTCCCAGCCAGTTGCACATGTCTATTTTGTTGTTTTTTATATATTTTGCTTTGTAATGTTAGACATAGCGGTTTGGGGCAGGTCCGTGGGCGGAGTATGCCACGGGGGTTGTGTGTGGATAGTCAGAGGTTTCACTTGTGGGCTCAGCATAATTACATCGATAATATTATATTTTAATATTGATTTATCAAGGTTTACTCGAATTGTGAAACTCACCAACTATTCGTAGTTGACCCGTTTTCTCACATGCTTTTCAGGTACAATTAAGATGAAGTGATTGCTTACGTGCTAAGTGCTTGTTGTGTGTAAGATTTTCGTGCGGGATGTTATGATACATTATATTAAATAGAATTATGTATCGTATTGTATGATATGTGTATCACCTAGACGGTAATGAAATATGAGATAATGTAATTTGAAGTATATTAATGTATTCAGTTTTCTTTATAAACAATGTGGTTGATATCAGAGGTGTCTGTTGCATCCCGTTTACGTTTCCGCTGCGCTTGCGGGGTGTTACAGCTTGTGATCCCGAAACAGACGGTTTACTACCATAAGGTTTATCTGTATCATTACTCTTTTTCACAGAACTCTTATCTAGGCTTCGAGGTCCAGTGTATTCTTTCTTTGGTTTGTCACTCTCTTTGGCAAAGTGGCCAAACTCTTAACAATTATAACACTTGAGTTTAGCTTATCAAACCCAACTCTCTTGTTCAACGATGGTAGATAGTTCTTTTCATGAACTTCTTCACTTTCCTCACTATCATTGCCATGTTCCACTTAAGATCCACAAGTTCCAAATCATCAGGGTCGATTTGGTCATAATCTTCATCGGTTAACTCACTCGTGGCAATTTTGCTAACAACAAAGTTCTCATACGAAGTCATGAAAGCACACAGAAAGGAAAATTTTTGTTCAGCCTCTTTCATATTCACGTTAGGTTGTGCAGTAAATTGACTAGCTGGAACAGAAGTTCCAGAACCTCCAGAGTTATCAGTGAATCCAGATGCCATAAAGCATACATTTGGATCACTATAAGTTGTTGTTGATCCTTCATTTGCATTCTGGGTGAGAAATGCAGTGATTGGAGATGTTGTGCTGCCTAAAGGCATACAACCAACATGAAAAGATGGATCTTGAACTTCTTTTGATGACTTTTGACATTTCAAATCATATTCCCTAGCTTCAATCTTTTGCATAAACTCTGAAGCAGTCAAATCTTCATTTTTGAAATAATTATTCTCCATCAACACCATCAAGAATGTTGAGTATGAACTTGGTAAAGCATTTTTAACTGCATCCATCTTGTCTGATTCAGAAGGCTCCATCTTTAACTTATTCATCTCAGCTATCAAGTGATTGAAACGAGTAAGCACTTCCTCAACAGTATCTCCTTTTAGTAAGCTAAAGTTTCGGAATCGGAACTTTAACATTACTTTCTTTCTCTCTTCAATATTTCCCATGCTTCGCATTCTAATGTGTTGAAACAATGAAGCACATATCTTGATATTCCCAGCTTGATGGAATATATTATCAGGTAAAGCCTTAGTAAGAGTCGAATATGCTTTATTCTCAATCTCTAAAGTCTTCTTCTCTTCTTGTGAATATTGTGTAAAAGCTTTAGGGGTAAAACCAGTAGTTTCATCACCAATCATTGGTATAGTGTGGACATAATCAAGACATCTAGAGTAACAGGGATGCACAGAACCAAGATGTGCTCGAAACTGTGGTTCCCACTTTGCAAAATCACTAAATTTCATTAGTCGTGGGTATTTTGAATGGGATCCAATTTCAGCATTAAGGTGTCATGTTCTGAGATACCAACGCGTAGAAACCAGCCATTGTAAATACCTAGTTCATATTTAACAAAATTCAAACTTTGAGGGTTAAAAATGAAACTTTTGTAATGAACCAGGAACAATAACTTAGACGAAGAAACAAATTATGAATAAAATCTTAACGAATCAGATGAGATGTGGATAACTAATCAGAAATAATAACGAACTAATAACGAATTACATTATAACGAACTAGTAACAAATAAAAGACACGAATCAAGACATGTCACTAACGAATCACTGACAAATCAATATCACGAGTTAATAATGAAGAAGAACGGATAAGTAACGAATTACTGAACGAATCAATAAGCGAATTGATAACGAATCAGTGATGAAAATGTAACGAATCCAAGAACACAAATTAGGAACAGTGAATACGAATCATCTACAGTTGATCATGAATCAACTACAGTTAATAACAAACAAGGTTGTTAGGCAGTTGTAACAAACTCGCCACGTGGCATGAATCTGTTCAGAAATAGCACGAATCTGTTCAAAATAGATAATGAATTATGACACGTGGATGACGAATTAACTATAACAAATTATAGCCATTAACAAATCTTCAAGCATATATTCAAATCTTCAAGGTAAACTCCAGAAAACTTGAAATTCCCAGATTCAAAATCAACCAAAACTCAAACTCAATTCTGTAATACAACCTCAATATACTACCAAATCATCCAAATTGTGGCTCAGATTACTCGTAAAACACTTACAAACACAAATCTACCTATCCCATATACTATAATATTTCAAACAAAACCAAAATAACGTATAACCAGTCCTCTATTGTGTACACAAACAGATCCAAACCAAACCCAGTCCACTCAATCACCAATTCACAATTCAATCCACACACACTTACCTTAATCCTTACAAACACAATCCGAACCAAAAAAATCCTAATTGGTAAATTCAAATCAAAATTCAAGCAAAATTTCAATAAAACTTAAACGAACCGAAACTCAATCAATAAGTTTCAAACACAAACCATTTACACATAAGCAAGAGCAATCTAACACCTAAATGATCTGATACCACTTGTTAATACGTTAGATCCAATCAATATCGATAATTGGATTAGATCTAATACCTTAAGGATTGTAGGTTCCCAGCCGGATCTACACATGAGTATCTCGTAACAGGAGGGTGCGGAATCCCCACGTAATACGATACGAGTGTAAGATAAGCAATACGTTGAATCGGTAAAGTATAACACACGGAACAATACTAATAAACTCGATTATATTGCAAAGCTTCAACACGTGATATCAATAATCACTAACACACGTTCAGCCGTCCCAAAAACCTTATTCCAAACAAACCTAAGCAGAAGTATATATAGACTTTGACAACTTCGCCTAACATACTAGGCGAAGTTGTCTAACTTCGCTATTCCCCAAGTTCGCTTAATACAACTAGCGAACTTATACATATCACTATTCAAAACAAAACAAACAATCTAAAATGATTACAGACACATGCAAAACACAAGATATTGAACTATTGACATCATGCACCAACAGACTCCCCCTTGGCAATAGCTTCATATCTCTATCTTCTTTCTCGTGTCTAGTAATCCCAAAAATTTCGTGCCACCCATCTTCAAGCATGAACGCCCTGTCTTACACAGACAGAGACCACCCTATGGTACTTCTTGGCTTCATCTTTCCACGCAGGAATGGAGAATATCTTCTTATCGTTTAGTACCTGCAAATCGGCTTGAGACAAATTAACCAAGTGCATGAGATCATACACTCTTAGAATCTCCTGCTCGTCCTCATCTTCCATAACGGCTACAGCAGTCTGGCAGTCGACATACCACCACTTGAGATTCTTTAACACATTTTTAGGCATCATTTTCATTGGCAACTATTTTAAACACCGAATTGGTTTATACTTCATCACCATCCAAGGCTTGCCATCAGCTCGCGTTCCTCTTTCCTTATCTTCAACTAACTTCCCTTTCTGAGGCTTTAGTAACTCAAACTTCTTCTCTTTTACACTCTCTTTCCACACGATCTACCCAATTATTCTTGCCATATTGTCACCACTCCTATTAATCAATCCCAATTTAGCTAAGTCTTTCACCTCACACTCAAGCAAGGTGTTCAGTGATCTCAAAGCCTTTTTAAAGTACTGAATCCCATCATAACGCTTAATCACAAACAACTTTAACTGCTCATCATACAGCCAGCAAATAATACCTTTCTTCGACTCAGCATACCCCTTGATGTTGTAACTCTTTTTGAACATTGTCGGCACTGCGGGCTTCTTTGTCTTGAAGAACCACTGAGCACAACCTTCCTTCCATCTCGGCTGTTCTTCCCATTCAGACTCATCTGACACATCCACATCTTGACTCACATTCACCTTGTCAACATCTGGAATATCATGTTCTACACTATCATCCACAATCTCACCTTCTTCTATCTCACTATCAATCACAATCTGTTCTCCTATCTTTTCAATCTCATCAATAGTTAACACATCACCTATTAAATCTTCATCATCACCCAACACTTCCTCATCATCAACAACAACGACATTCTCACCACCTGATCCACCTGATGTACCAGTTGACTCCCCCTGAGATGTGGAAGTCCCAAGAGTTTTTTCAGTTCTTGGCAACTCACCACCTGCACCTTTCGATGCATTGGGATCATCGTCTCTATCTTGTCTCTTCTTGGTTCTCAACTCGTCGCCCTTGCAGCTCGTCCCCCCCTGAGATGCTAAGAACTCTTTAAGGGCATCAAATAATTTACATGTTCAACACGGAGGGATGACAGTAACTGATTCTCTGCCACAAGTCTCTGGATGGCATGAGTTTGGATGAGATTAATTCTTGACTATTCAGCAACCACCCGTTCAAGAGCTGCTATCCTCTCAGAATCTGATAAAGTAGCATCAAAATCAAACCTTATGTGAGAAATGACTTGAGCATACGGTGGAGGAATGCCCAAACTAACTGGAATATCCGAGGTAGGCTGAACCGTAACCGCGGGTGGTAACGAAACAGGTAAACCCGCAGTAGCAACCACTATAGACTCAACAAATCATGCAAGAAACTTATAAAGTTGATCAAAATGCAAGTTAATTCACCAGTTAGTTAACTCAGCAACCACCGTTAACTTATAAAGTAGATCAAAATGCAACACGCTTTTAAAATTTTCCGTTAAAGATTTAAACTTGACGATCAAAGAACCAAGTAACCAAGTGTTATTAAAGTAAATCATAAGACGAAATGCATAACGAAAATTTGAGTAATAAAATAAACGGGATCAAATTTCAGTCTTAACGAGCCAGCATGTTTTAGAAAAGATCCGAACAGGAATCATACTGATTAAGTGGCTGTCACTCAGATCCATGTTCAGCGGTATTATGACATAAAGAAGCAGGTTGTAAGCAGGTATAAAACTTAGTATGGTTTTTCATCGATCTGTGATACGGATTAGGTTCAATTAAGCTCAAAATTTATATGGACATCACATGAGAGATTGTGATGCCTCTTATCTATTCTCAAAGCGTATTTGGCTTTCCCCAAGTCACCCCGAGTTGACTTCGACCCGTAGTGTCTGATTAAACAATGTGCACACATCTATCTTTAGAGTTTTCTTCCCATTCTTTCTTGTGCTTGAAATATTCTTTCTTGCCTCTTTCTTGATATTTGAAACAACATAAGCTTCAGAAGGCTTAACAATGTACACTTTTTTTTTTCTTTTTTACAAATAAAGACATTAATACAACTTCAAATTGTAGACAACTGCAAGTCCCGAATCTGGATCACTGCAGATACTAACACTTTCTTCGCGGAAATCAGAACACTCACGGGCTCGTGTATGACTGGGTAATCACTTTTATGCCTATCATTCGGAAAGATGTATATGGAGACATGCACAACACAGAATGATTCTCCACCTTAAATCGAGGAGATTTAGTTTGTATCACTTCTACTTTTACGCACCATAGAAAGCTACCATAACATACAATGACTGTTCTAGAGTCTTTTAAGCCTAATAACTTCACCAGTTAAGCACACAGAATCAGTTTTTCTATCACTTTCCAAGGTTGGATCAATTTTCTTTTAAACATCGTATTGAAACTTCTTACGAAGTTATAGACTTGAAAAATTATATCATCTCCCTAAAAATATTTAAATCCTATCGCCCGATCAAGTCAAAGTCTTCAGGTAAACGGCTATCCTGAAGATCCAATGGATCCGCTGGACCGACCACATACGAGTATGTGTCCGTCTAACTAAGTATGAACGACTATTTTTCAGCGAAAGAATAAAAACCTATCATAAATCGCCCCGGTCACTTTCAGTCATCTGGTTAATGGTTATCCTCATAATCTACAAGTAGAAGTAAGGACCAAACAAATTCGAAGGTATGTCCTTCAAACTTAAGCAACCGACATACTTTTAAGCGATAGTGATGGTTTTTTTTTATATATATATGTAGAAAACAAGGTTACTCGGGATTGATCATCCCATTAAGCTCAACAAGATTTTGAAAACGGGATCGGTCAAACGCTTTAGTAAAAAGATCGGCAAAATTATCCAAAGAATCAACCTTTTCAAGCACAATTAATTTCTTCTCAGCACAATCCCGTATAAAATGATGACGAATGTCAATATGTTTAGTTTTGCTGTGTTTAACGGGATTGTTAGTTACTGAGATTGTAGCAGTGTTATCAATGCAAATAGGAGTTTGAGTGAAATTCAGACCATAATTGCGCAATTGCTGTTGTATCCATAAAACCTGGGAGCAGCAGTTTGATGCTGCCATGTACTCTGCTTCACAGGTGGAAATGGATACTGAGGTCTGCTTCTTGCACTGCCACGACACCAATCTTCCTCCGAGAAACGGACATCCACCGGTTGTTGACTTCCTGTTCTGATTGCAACCTCCATAGTCAGAATCTGTGTAAGCTACCAAATCCAGTTCTCCCCCTTTCGTGTACCACAATCCCAACTTAGGCTTGCCTTTGAGATACCGCAATATTCTCTTCACTCCCTTCATGTGAAATTCCTTCGGGCTTGCCTGATAACGAGCACAAAGACAAACATCAAACATAATGTCAGGTCTAGATGCGGTTAGATACATTAAGGAACCTATGATTGCTCGATATCGAGTGGGATCCACATCTTCATCACTGTCGGAATCAGCACCCAGTTTGTGGTTGACGCAGATTGGAGTGTCAAATGGGGTACTATCATCCATCTTGAAGCGTTTGAGCACATCATGGACATATTTCATTTGATGAATAAACATGCCATTTTTCTTCTGATCTTCCTGCAATCCCAAAAAGAAAGTTAATTCGCCCATGGCGCTCATCTCAAACCTCTTCTTCATGACCGCTTCAAATTCCTGACACATAGTGACTTTTGATGCAGCAAAAATGATGTCGTCCACATAAACCTGAACGAGAAGAAACTCTCTCCCTTTTCTCCTGACAAACAGCGTACTATCAATCTTTCCTCTTTCAAACCCATTTTCTAGCAAGTACTCTGACAATGTTGCGTACCAGGCACGAGGAGCCTGTTGTAACCCATATAAAGCTTTACTCAGTTTGTACGCATGATCAGGAAAATCTGGGTCAGGGAAAGCCGGAGGTTGTTCAACATACACCACCTCATCGACTTTACCATTAAGAAAGACACTTTTCATATCTAACTGGAACACTTTCATCTCTTTGTGTGCAGCAAATGCCAGAAATAATCGAATTGCCTCCAATCTTGCCACAGGAGCAAACACTTCGTTGTAATCGATTCCTTCTTGCTGATTAAACCCTTTTACTACCAATCTTGCCTTGTTCCGTATGATTATCCCCTTCTCATCTCTCTTACATTTAAATACCCATTTTGTACCTATAGCATTCACGTCCTGTGGTTTTTCAACTAATTTCCATACTTCCATCTTCTCAAACTGTGCTAGTTGTTCCTGCATGGCTTCAACCCACGAGCTATCCTTTAGAGCCATTTGATAATTCTTTGGTTCAATCTGGCTGATGAAGCAGGTGTACAAGCATTCATTTATAATACCCGTGTCTTTAATGCTTGCGTAAACACATGTGTGTTCATCCAAACTTCTTCTTGTTCGAACACCGTCAGACGGATTACCTATCACGTTCTCCAAAGGGTGATTATTGTGAATTCTAGTAGTCTTTACCGGACCGACTTCCATATTGTTTTCAAATTTGAAGAGAGTTCATCAGTGTATGATTGATGTTGAGTGTGAAATGGATTGTAGAATTCTTCTTCAGTAGAGACAGCAGGAGTATCAACAGCACTTGACGAGGTTGGTTGATTTTCATCATATTCCTGACGTTGCACAATGTTCACCTCGTCGTCATACAGAATCTGTGAAGCAATTTTCTCATCAATGTCTGCAAAGTCCAAGTAGGGCACATTAAAAGATTTGAAAAGCTTATCATAGTCGAAAGCCTCCGCCGGTCCCATGCTAGGCCTTGGTGATTTGTAACTAGTAATGTCAGTGTTACAGACCACCTCAACCTTGCTGTTCGATAAATTAAAGACTCTTCTGTTGGGTGTCCCAACAACATAGCCAACTAAGATGCCTTCGTCAGCTTTCACACCAAATTTAGAGTTAGTCTTTAATATTGAACATGAGGATCCGAAAGGTTCAAGACCCTTCAAGTTATGCTTTCTACCATGCATAAGTTCATAACATGTTTTATTTAATCTTTTAACAGTTAAAACACGATTAAGGATATAGCAGGCTGTAGCAACAGCCTCAGCCCAGAACACCACGGGAAGTTTAGCATCTGCCAGCATGGTTCTGGCTCCTTCGATTAGAGTTCTATTCTTCCTCTCAGCTACTCCATTTTGTTGCGGAATATACGGGGCGCTGTACTGATGTTCTATCCCTTTCTTTAAGCAGAACATCTCCATCTGATAGTTCTTGAACTCTGTACCATTATCACTCATGATGTACTTAACCTTTCTCCCAACAATATTTTCAACCTTGGTAATCAAGTTAATTACCAACTGAACTGTCTCATCTTTTGCCTTCAGAAAGTATACCGAAGAGTATCGAGAGTAATCATCGGTTACAACCAAGCAGTATGACGTTCCACCTAGACTCTTTACCTTCACAGGACCAAAGAGATCCATGTGAAGTAGGTCTAGGGTGTTGATAATTGAGTTAACCTTCTTAGAGTGATAAGGCTTTTTGTGTTGCTTTCCTTTCTTGCACGACAAGCATTGATCTTCAAAGTTAAAATTCTTCAAGGGAACCCCAAGTACCAGCCCATTCTTGACAATGTAATTTATTTTGCGAAGATGTAAATGTCCCATTCTTCGATGCCACAACTCTGACTCAGATTCAGTAGCTTTTGACAGAAGGCATGATTCTTCAGTTGTCATCTCGGTTGATCTCATATCCATCACATACGTGTTTCTCTCCTTGGAGCTCTCATTACAACCCATGTCTCTGGTATCTTGAAGCCAGGATAAAGCACGAGTGCCTCATTTTTAGTAAAATGCACCGTGTATTCTTTGTCACAAATCTGAGATACACTCAAAAAGTTATGCTTCAACTCTTCCACAAAATTCACCTTCTCTAACTTTATTCTTCCATTCGTCACAGTTCCAATACCACTGATTCTTCCTCCACTCTCTCCAGCGAAACTAACCCTTCCTCCTTGAACAGATTTCCAGTCACGTAACAATTTCTTGTTACCAGTCATGTGCCAGGAACAGCCACTGTCTACAACCCACAGATTGTTTACTGCCCTGTTCAACTGTTCCTGCACAGTTAAAGAAAAAGATTAAAATCTGATTAAATCTGTTGTCCGGCATCCAGTACTTTGGTTGCCCAAAGTCAGTTTGAGGATGGTTTCTGTAAGTTCTGAACGGAAACCTTCTAGAGGACTGGCTATGAGGCCATCCAAACCTTCGTGAATTAACTGAATTATAATTGTTGGTTTGGTAGTTTACTGGGAAAAACGAGACTGATTTCTTTGAAATCTTGGATTAGTCCAATGACTGAGATTTGGTGTGTTCACATTCTTACCAGCATCGTAATTAGTATTCGTTTTATTCTTAGTTTTCGAAAGCCTCATACCTCAAAATTTTCTCTGTTTTAGAGGACAATCAGCTACAAGGTGTCCTACTTTATTGCATCTGAAACAACTTATGTTTTCAACTTTCGTCTGAACAGTTGTTGCAGATGTCGAGGTTGCGTTACTACCCGTTTGTCTAACATATGGTGGGACGAACGGATTTAGGGAAGATTTCTTTTCATCGGGAATATATTCCTCCCCACGTTTTAGTAACACAACCTCTTCTTTTATCTCACCCAATTTGGATGACTTGTCCGAATTTGATGAGACAGAGATAGGGACAGAAATCGCAACATTAGAACTTGACTTACTCGTTTCGCTTTTATTAACTTCAGTTTCTTTATTAGAAACTTTGATTGGAACTGTCTAACTAATCTCAACATTCGTAGATTGCTGATCACTAGGATCATAAGTATAGTTATTGTTGTACGGTGGTTGAACTTCAGAAAATCCAATTCCCCCTTTGTTAACCGAGGAACGTTGAACACTTATGATGTGATCTAGCATTGCTGAAGAATTTCTAAATTGTTCAATTCTTCTGTTTAGTTCCACCACTTTTACCTGGTAATCAGCTATCTGTTTATCTTTTTCAGCAATTAGTTTGGTCTTTTCTTTTAACACTTCATAACTAAGATCAATTACTTGTATTTTTTCAGCTAGACTGGCTTTAAGACTTCTGATATCCTTTTCACTAGCTTTTATTTTTACCGAGTAACTATTTTCTTTAGTTTTAGAGTAGTGATGTTCTTCTTTCAGGTTTTTAAATTGAGTATCCAAACTAACAAACTGATCAGTTAATGTTTTTAATTGTTCAGACAGATTTTCACATTGTTCACAATGAAATTCAGAACTTACCTCAGAGAGCTGATCGTTCACTTCTGCCATGTATGCCTGATCTTCTCCCATCTCTCTCTCACTTCCTCCAGTTTCGATGTTTACCAAATTAGCCTGTTCGAATACCTCCTTTGAGTAGTACGCAGTGGATTCTGATCTTGAACTTGAGCTTGGAGTGAATTTCGCACCATACATTCCCGGATCCTGAACCTGATCAGTTGGTGTCTCCTTTCTAACCATGTTAAGCTCAAAGTTTTGTAACTTATTTACCACCGTTTCTAAATCAACCTTGTCAAAATCTTTATCTTCTCTCATCAGTACAGTGTACATTTCCCATTTCGGTGGAAGAGCATCAAGAAGTTTCTCTACTACCTCTTCTTCCTTGTATTCAATGGAGTAATTATTTAGTTCGGTCATCAAATGATAATATCGTGTGATGATATCATCAAGTGATTCATTTTTCAAATACTTGAATACAAAGAATTGGGTTTTTAGCAGCTTTTTCTTGGAAGTACGTATCCCCACATTACCTTCATATCTATTTTCTAGTGCTTCCCATAGCTCTCTAGCAGTTTTGTATTTCTTGAAAGTATGAAGAATCTCTTATGGAAGAGCCATTGTTATAGCTGCATGAGCTTTACACTCTGCCTCATACATTTTCTTTTCTTCCTCTTCCATCTTACTGTACTTCATAATATGTTCACGACCTTCAAACATGGATGTTGGTGGAATGTACCCGTCTTGAATGCAAACCCACATCTTAGCATCTTGATACTTCACATACTGTTCAAACCGATCTTTCCATGCAACAAAATCGGTACCCTTAAGCAGTTTTGGAGCTTTAGTTGCTGAACCGGCTTCAACCTCCATCTTTACCAGTTCTGTGATGTTTATTGAAGTCATAGTTGAAAGAAACAAGATTCAAAATTACAAAAAAAAAATATACTTTCTGTGAACAGTGAGCAGATAGCGAAGTTGTTACAACTTCGCTTGAAGCTTAACTTCGCTGAACACTCAACCTCGCTGCTTCCTAACTTCGCCTCTTATTAACCTCGCTTCACAGTAACTTCGCTTAAACCCTATAAGTTCGCTTAAACCCTACGTAAGTTGATGGCAACTTCGCTTGACGAACGCGAGGTTTTGCAGGTTTTAGTTGGGTGTATTGCGAGGTATACGAAAGTGTTTTGGGGTATATTTGATGGTGGAAGATGGGCAAGACATAAAAACTAGGTATTTCAATGTAAACTTGTTCCGCGAATAGTCGAACGGAACGATCTTAACACCCGTGTGATAATCCCAAACCACATAATCACGAGCAAATGCTCTGATACCAATTGTAGGTTCCCAGCCGGATCTACACAGGAGTATCTCGTAACACGATGGTGCGGAATCCCCACGTAATACGATACGAGTGTAAGATAAGCAATACGTTGAATCGGTAAAGTATAACACACGGAACAATACTAATAAACTCAATTATATTGCAAAGCTTCAACACGTGATATAAATAATCACTAACACATGTTCTGCCGTCCCAAAAACCTTATTCCAAACAAACCTAAGCCGAAGTATATATAGACTTTGACAACTTCGCCTAACATACTAGGAGAAGTTGTCTAACTTCGCTATTACTCAAGTTCGCTTAATACAACCAGCGAAATTATACATATCACTATTCAAAACAAAACAAACAATCTAAAACGATTACAGACACATGCAAAACACAAGATATTGAACTACTGACATCATGCACCAACAAGGATCTAGTTTATGATATGCTATTAATTATGTATATATATATATATATGTATATGTGTGTGTATATTAGAGATTATAATATGTGTATTAGTAATAGATTAATAAAGAATTTAGCGAGAGTGTATTTCGGAAGAGGTTCTATACTATTAAACTCAAAACTTAATTTATGACGGTATGAACACTCTATATATAGACGATGGATACCAATTCGTTACACATCTCGTAACGAATTGGTTCCAGTTCGTTAACTTACAAGACACAAAAGGAAAGCATAACGAATCTTTGATTCGTTATGCCCCCATTCGTCAACATTCCATGACGAATGGGAACATACATAACGAACTAACAGTCCATTCGTTATACATCTTTAACGAATGGGCTTTACATATTATGAACTGGCTAATTCGTTAAACATCCTCAACGAATTAGCCTATACTTTAACGAACTAACTTAATTTCCATAAATACCCTTATATTAAAATAATAATAAATTACAAAAATAATTCCAAATACTTGAGACGACAAAACCCTGCACTAACAAGCGATATCACATTGAAAGATCCTTCATTGGGACTTACAATGGGTATCAGAGCCTATAGACCTACTCTGGGTTCGGTGTTTGTTATATCATTGATTCAGGATTGTGTTCTTGATAAATGCTCTTTGAAAATTTCTGGAAAATAAGTATTGTGTGTTCTCCGTGTTTATCGGGGTTAGTTGAGCTAGTTTTGGGATATATTTGACTTAATATTTTGTTTAAATACAATTCCTTGAATTCACGGGATTTGATTTGTTTACCAAGTTTACTAAGTCAAACGTTTGATCATTCCCGGCCATATTCTAGTGTTCTCAGCATCTCTTGTTCGTTATCGGGTGTCAACCAAGGATCTTGACCATATTCCACTGTTCTCGACATTCTTAGATCGTTCCGGGCAACATAACAACGGTTCTCAACAATTATAATATGTTTTCAGTCAAGATACATTGTTCTAGGGTTTATTAGTGAGTTCTCGGCTACTGTGTTCTGTGTTCAAGTGTCCTTGGTCAAAATACAAGGTTCTCGGCTAAGCTTCAGGGTTCTCGGGTTCAGCTATTATGTTCTCTGTTCTTGGGTTTTCGATTCTTAGTTGAAACTGGGCCTGGTTTTTTTAGGACTTAGTTATTGGACTGTTATTGGACCGTTTATTTAAACTATAGTGAAGAATGGACCAATTAACTAACATATCAAATGCTGCTTTGCATCAAGAGTTGGATTCCATCATGAGAACTACTACTCGTGTACCCCGTCTACTGTATCATGAGAGGTTTGCTGAGTGGAAGTTCTGGTTCCAGAAGTATGTGAAAATGAAGGTCACAAAGATTTGGAGAAACATTATTAGGTGTCCTCAACCTATCACTTAACAAAGAATTTAGCGAGAGTGTATTTCGGCAGAGGTTCAATACTGTTACACTCAAAACTTAATTTATGAGGGTATAAACACCCTATATATAGACAATGGATACCAATTCGTTACACATCTCGTAACGAATTGGTTCTAGTTTGTTAACTTGACAAAAAAGGAAAGCATAACGAATCTTTGATTCGTTATGCCCCCATTCACCAACATTCCATGACGAATGGGAACATACATAACGAATTAACAGTCCATTCGTTATACATCATTAACGAATGAGCTTTACATATAACGAACTGGCTAATTTGTTAAACATCCTTAACGAATTAGCCTATACCTTAACGAACTAACTTAATTTCCATAAATACCCTTACATTAAAATGATAATAAATTAAAAACAATAATTACAAAGACTCGGGACGACAAAACCCTGCACTAACAAGCGATATCACATTGAAAGATCCTTCATTGGGCCTTACAATAAGTATCAGAGCCTATAGACCTATTCTAGGCTCGGTGTTGGTGATATCATTGATTCAGGATTGTGTTCTTGATAAATGCTCTTTGAAAATTTCTGGAAATTTTAACTATTGTGTGTTCTTCGTGTTTATCGGGGTTAGTTGAGCTAGTTTTGGGATATATTTGACTTAATCTTGGGATTAAATTCTATTCCTTGAATTCACAGGATTTGATTTGTTTACCAAGTTTACTAAGTCATTGGTTTGATCATTCCCGGCAAAATTCTAGTGTTCTCAGCATTTCTTGTTCGCTCTACGGTATCAACCAAGGATCTCGACCATATTCCACTGTTCTCGACATTCTTTGATCGTTCTCGGGCAACATAACAAGAGTTCTCAGCAACTATAATACGTTTTCAGTCAAGATACATTGTTCTAGGGTTTATTAGTGTGTTCTCGGCTACTGTGTTCTGTGTTCAAGTGTTCTTGGCCAAAATACAGGGTTCTCGGCTAAGCTTCAGGGTTTTCAAGTTTAACTATCATGTTCTCTGTTCTTGGGTTTTCGGCTCTTAGTTGAAATTGGGCCTGGTCTTTTTAGGACTTAGTTATTGGACTGTTATTGGACCGTTTATTTGGACTATAGTGTAGAATGGACCAATTAACTAACATATCATAAAATGCTGCTTTGCATCAAGGGTTGGATTCCATCATGTGAACTGCTACTCGTGTACCCCATCTACTGTATCATGAGGGGTTTGCTGAGTGGAAGTTCAGGTTCAAGAAGTATGTGAAGAAGAAGGTCGCAAAGATTTGGAGAAACATTATTAGTGGTCCTCAACCTATCACTTATCAAAGAGAAAATACTAATGAAGTAGTTGTTATGCCCATCAAAATATATTGCGGTGCGGATTTTGAAAAAAATGAGAGGATGAGAAGGCTCTTGCTACATTAACAATGACACTTTCACCTGAGATTGCTCAAGGATTCAGAATGTTACAGTATGCTAAAGCATTATATGAAGCCCTTATTGAGGTGTATGAGGGAAACGAGAATATAAGATGGAGTCGACATGATTTGTTGCGACAAAAGTTCAATATGTTCAATCATGTACTGGGAGAGTCTTTGTAAACACAGCTTCAAAGATTTGTTACATTGGTTACTGATATGATATCTGCAAACATCAATCTAACTTCCATCGAAACAAATAACAAGTTGGTCAACTCTTTGCCACAAAGCTGGGACATGAATGTTGCAGTGATCAATAAGACAAAGGATCTTGCTAGATTAACTTTGTTAGAGGTGATGAATATCATCAAGTCCTGTGATATGGATGATAAGCAACGTGCCATAAATTATGTTATATCCTACAATGCAGCTGGATACAGTGTTGCTTCTAATAATGCTCTCATATCGCAAGACAGTGTTTCTTTGTTCAAATCATCTCAATGTCAATATGCTCAGCCACAACAGACTCAGAACAGCTTCTCAGTGTTTAGGTCCTCTCAAGGTCAATTTACTTAGCCACCACCACAGCCTGCTCCTATGTTCTTTGAACAACTTGCTCCAACAAATTATCCTCAATCAGCTGCTGGGTCTCTTCAGTCAGTCTCCCACTCAAGTTCCTACTAACGCAATGGAGACTCAAGAAAACATTGCCTTTATGGCAGGTTTCATGAACTTCTACAATGCTTTTCTTGCTGGAAATCTGGTTCAACCAGTTGTAGTTGCTAAGTTGGATCAAATCCATCCTGATGATGTGGAGGAAATGGATATCTCTTTGCAAATAGCTATGGCGGTGTTTAGAACTAAGAAGTTTACCAAGAGAACAAGCAGAAACAACTTGAACTTCCCATCTAACAAGAAAGTGGGATTCAATTAAGATACTCTGAGGTGTTATAACTATCACTAGCCGGGTCTTTTGCTCATGAATACATGAATTCCGCTAAGGAGATAAACAGGGAAAGGGCATTAGTTTCGGTATGTGGAGTTAGAGGAAAAAGTGCAGCTGTTGCTGGAGACAATGAGCGGTGATTGGTGGCTCAGTAGTTTGATTGGAATGACTAGATGGAAGAACTCAATATCAACAATCAGACTACTAACTTTGCTCGGATTTATGATACTGAAGAAGAGAACAATGCAGAGGAGCAAGTAAAGGATCTCCAGTTTGCTTTCATGGCCTCTACTTCTTCTAGCTCATCTGAGGTAAGTTCTGAATTAGGTTCTCAATCTTGCATTAATAAGGTAGATTTGTGTAGAGCTCACAATAGTAATCTGATTAGAGAAATGGAGGGAATAAAACATGAAAATTTCACCCTTCAAAAACTTGAAAAAGCTTTAAAAGATAAACTAGAGGCACAACAAAAGGATTTCTCAAAACTTCAGACAGACTTTAGCGTAAAATGTTGTCACCACTTAGACGCTAAACAGAAAATCGCCGAGCTAGCCGCCGAGTTAGACGCTTCTAAGTTGGAGATTGCTAAATTAACTAATAATTTGAAAATGCTGAATTCAACTTTAAGAAATTTGATCTCTAGTGTTTTTGTCAAATCTATGATCGAAAAACAATTAAATTGGACAGGGAAAATTGTGAGGGTATTGGGTACAGTGTGGTTCCTCCTCCATATAATAACAAATACACTGGGTTTACTCTTACTAAAGAAGAGGAAGAAATGTAACCGTTCATGCAGTATAGTAAGCCTAATGATAATGAAAAAAATGGTCATGGTTCAGTCAAAGCTACTAAACCAACATTGAAAGTGAACGATACTAATGTGTTTGCTTCAAGTGCAAATGAAGTAATTACAGAGGATTGGACTGATGAGGAGGATGACTTACTTGTTTTGAATAATAAAGACATTAATTCTAATGTTTCTTTAAATTTGCCTGTGTTGAATTATGTTGCTACTAATGCTTGTATGGGCTTTGTTTTTAAGAGCAAAGACAATTGTGTGGTTGATTCTTCTAAAACTTTTAAAACCAATGGTGTGGTTCAAATAAATTTTGTAAAAATAAAATCATGCAAAAACGCTAATCACGTAAGTTTGTTAAAGAAGGAAGTTCAAGTGTTCATGATTCTAATAAATCAACTGTTCAGCCCAAGCGTGACAATTTGGCTCACACTACAAGTCAAGACTAGGGAATTTTCCTAACACAACAGGTCAAGACTAGGGGTTGACCACAATGATTTTTATATTAAAAGGCAAACATGTTTTAATTGTGGCATTCCTGGATATATTTCTAGAAATTGTCCACATCATCCGTATGTCCCATACTACGGACATAATTAGAGGTATATTCCTTGAGATACCTTCAACAAATATGACTCTAATAAATCAAGGTATTACAAGGCAAATCCCTCTGATGGTGATTGGAAACGAAAAAAAGTTGACATGTTGAACTCCCATCATACTAATCCTGCCATGTTTCAAAAGTGCGATGGAAACTCGATTTTGGTTCCGAGAACAAATTCGTCCTCTATATCGAAATCGATCTGGAAGCCTAAGTCCAACGCGTCTTCCGTCAGTAAACCGAAAGTCAACTGTTTATGTTAGTCACATAATTTTAAAACCCGGCAACAAATGGTTGGCTAAATCTTTGGTGTCAAAATCACAAAAGAATTCATGTTCGATCTTATATAAATAGGAAGACATGTCATGGCAACCCGTAACATGCATAGTTGAATCAGGTTTACCTAACACCACTCTGGACTGGGTACCAAAAACTAACTAATCTCACACGTCCTTCAGGAACAGCAATGGAAGATATCATCAAACCTTGGCATATTGATAGTGGTTGTTCCAAGCACATGATAGGAGACATCTCTCAACTACACGACATTCAGATATTTAATGGAGGGTATGTTTACTTTACGGGAGGAGAAAAAGGAAATATCACACATAAGAGTATTGTAGGTAATGGTGTTCTTAAATTTGAGAATGTTAATTTTTTTCCGGAGTTGAAACACAGTCTGCTAAGTGTCTCGTAGATCTGTGACAAGGGTTTTTCAACACATTTCACAAAAAAAAGAGTGTCTAATTTTACAACCTGGTATCATCATACTAGAATATTGGGTTCTTGTTTGATCAGAAAGAAAAGATAATGCTTACATCATCGACGTGAATAAAAATGTTTCAGATGAAATCACATGTTTATTTTGAAATGTGTCGGAACATAATTCCATGCTTTGGCGTCGTCATGGTCATGCGAAAGTTAAAACTTTAAATCGTCTTGCTAAAAACAACATTGTCCATGGCTTGCCATTTAAAGATTTTGTAACAATTAACAAGTGTGTAGCTTTTTCTTTAGGCAAACATCATCGTAAATCTCACAAACCAAAACTGATTAATACTATCTCCTCGGTTTTTTAATTTCTTCATATGGACTTGTTTGTTCCTATTCACGTAATGAGTCTTTGTCGCTGCTCTTAATGTTTGGTCATTACTGATGACTACTCACATTTTACTTGGGTGTTTTTTATTGTCAAAAAAGAGCGAAACTGCAGAATTCTTAAAGCATTCTGTGGTGCTAATGGAGAATCAACTCAATCTGAAGCTAAAAGGAATTCGATGTGACAACGGCATAGAGTTCAAGAACTTAACGTTGAATCATTTTTGTGCCGACAAAGGACTTCCTAGACAATACAGGTCAGTTCATATGCCGCAAGAAAATGGTGTAGCTGAGAGAAGGAACAGAACTCTAACTGAGGTCTCTAGAACCATGTTGTGCAACTCAAAGCTAAAATTATAGAGTAGTATGTTCAAAATTGGGTGTTTATCAACAAATCACAGATGAAGACTCCTAATGAGATTGTGTAACGATTCCGGCAAATCCAGGTATACCCTAGCCGGTATATACTATTTACGTGTCATTTAATATTGATTATATAAGTTATAGTACGTTTATACGAGTATATATGATTCATAGTACGAATCATACTCGATTATATAGTGAATCGTATTGGAATTACAATTAACCAATGAACGATCATTGAAACCCGAACGAATCGGGAATTACATTATAGACGAAGTATATAATGTTTAGTGATATTTACGAAGTATTAATGCTTCGGGATAAGTGAATTATAGCACAGAAAAAGGATTTCGATTTATTAGTACGTCGGTACGATAAACGAAACCTTTAACATCAAACCAAGCAAGAGACGATCGATCAAGCCGAAAAAGATGCGGAATTATTAATAATATGATGTTTTAATGTCATGGTTTGAGTTTTTAAAGTTTTTAAGTCGGTTTTATGTAAATTTTATTTTAACCCGAAAAACAACCATTTTAGGCTCGTTTTAAGCCGAATTACGAGTTTAAACGAGAAACGAACTGAGCCAGATTATCCAAAACATTATCCGGATTACGGAAATCCAAATATGTGGCTAATATTGAAGTTGTGGGGCCCACCCCCACCCATTACATGGACCGATCGGTCCTATCTCTTCACCATATCATTTCATTTTTCTTTTTTTCAACAAAAACTCTCTCAAATCTCTCAACTCTCATCCACATTCATCCAATCTTCTTGAGTTCTAACCAAGATTTGAAGGTATAAACATGTTTTTAATGCTTGATTCTTGTTTCTAATTCTATAATCTTGAGAAAAGGAGGTTTCATGTGAAAAATGGGTGAAAACCCGAGATGAAACCGATTCTCGTGTGATCAAGGGATGTATACAAGCTATACAAAGGATCTTGATCCAAGTAATTAGTTAAAAGAGTTTAGAATGAAATTTTACGGTTGAAATCTTGTAAAAATGAGTTTCCATGTGAAAGACGGGTGAAAACCCGAGATGAAACCGACTCTTGCATGATCAAGAGATGTATACAAGTTATACAAGGGATCTTGGTCCAAGAAATGAGTAAAAAGAGTCGAGAACGGATTTTTACGGTTAAAACCTTTGTTTTTATATCAAAACCGACACTATGAAAGAAATGGTTTGATTGTTGGTGTAACTTGCTTGGTATAGTGTTATTGTGCTTGTAAGTGTTGTATCTAGTGGCTAGCAAAGGCTAGAAACCAAGATCCTTGCGATCTAACGCTAGAAAACACAAGATAGTTCGGTTTTCGTGTGATTTAGTGAGTTTGGACAGATTGTAGTGTACTTAGAGTCGGGTCACGAAATTTCACAGAGATGATCTACACATGAAAATATGAGATCTGTGAATTTTTGGTAATTTTTGGATAAAAGATGAATATTTGGTGAATTTAATGCTCGGTTTTGGCCAAAAATGGTGAAAAATAGCTAAACTTGATGACAAATTCTGAAAAATTTAGGATAAGCTTTTTATAATATATAAAGGTCACACACAAAATTTGAGCTCAGTTGGAAAAGTCTAAGGGGGCTTTTCGGTAAAACGAGTTCTAGGGCTTTCTAGCTCGGTTTTTGTGAAAATGGCTTGAAATATGAGTTTTGGGTTCTGGAAAAATTCCAGGGAGTCATGAGGATGGCAGGGATCATCCCGGAAAAATTTGGGATTTTTCTAAAGTCTTTTGGTATTTTTGACATATTTAGTGTTTTAATAAGGTTTAAAAATAGATAAATAAATGTAAATATAAGAAAATAAATCTGGAAAATTTTTATAAAGTTTCTTACTTTCAAAATAAGTTTTGTGCAAAATCTCAAGACCCGAGACTAAACGGGTAATTATTTGTGCTAAAAAGAACATAAAAACAAATTTCTAAAGCTTAAAACGTGTAAACCGGCAAAACTCGCATAAGCGAGCTGACTGGTATATAAAAACCTAAAAATTGACCATTTTCATAAAACTAAGTAAATTAAGTAAAAATATATCATCCGAAAATAATTCGGATGATTTGGGTAATTTTACCCGATTTTACTGTTTCCGGCACCTAAATGACGGAAACGGGCCCCGCGGCCAAACGGGGTGTCCAAACCGAGCTCTAATTTCATCACTTTAACTAAAGTAACAGTCAAACACCATTTTTGGGTCGGGTGTGAATAAACTCATTTTTGAAACTAAAAACGGATAACCGTGCTAGGCACGCAAATCAAGGAAATCATAAAAATGATAATTTTGACCGTCAGACTCTAAGCAATGTCACAATCTGAGTCCTTAGAAGTGTCACGGGGTTAACATTGTCCCCGGATCGAGTACAGTACTGGGTTAACAATGTCCCCAGATGTACCGATTGATACGTATTTAATTTATGGGAATTATATAGTAACGACTAGATATTATATTACAGATCCAGGCTTATAGCAGTTCATTGTATCACGTCCCGACTCACAGAAAGGTGAGTTTTCACGAGCCCCTTTTACTAAACTGTTTTAAATATTTTCTCGGGGCGGAAAGCATGTATTTATTAAAGTATTTAAGTACATACTGATCGTGTGGAAATACTTGTATATTTAAATATATATATGGTTTGATGCATAGAATATATAAATTGTTTATCGTGTGGGATTGTTCTGGGTAACATAGTTCCCAGGGGGTATTATTGTTCTGGGGTAACGTAGTTCCCAGAGGTTATTATTGTTCTGGGGTAACATAGTTCCCAGGGGTTATTATTGTTCTGGGGTAACATAGTTCCCAGAGGTTATTATTGTTCTGGGGTAACATAGTTCCCAGAGGTTATTATTGTTCTGGGGTAACATAGTTCCCAGGGGTTATTATTGTTCTGGGGTAACATAGTTCCCAGGGGTTATTATTGTTTTGGGGTAACATAGTTCCCAGGGGTTATTATTGTTCTGGGGTAACATAGTTCCCAGAGGTTATTATTGTTCTGGGGTAACATAGTTCCCAGAGGTTATTATTGTTCTGGGGTAACATAGTTCCCAGGGGTTATTATTGTTCTGGGGTAACGTAGTTCCCAGAGGTTATTATTGTTCTGGGGTAACATAGTTCCCAGCATAATTTCATTGCTAATAAATGGTTATTAAAATGATCTGTCAGTGTTTATTTAAATTAGTGAAACTCACCAACTATTCGTAGTTGACCCGTTTTCTTACATGTTTTCTAGGTATGCCCAAGATGGAATGATTGAAATGTGCTTAATGATCTGTGCTACTTGTTGGAAGCTTGCTGATCTATATTTTGTAATGAATATATTAATGTCTTATCGGTAAAACTCGTGTGTAACACCTAGACAGTAACGAATTAGCAACAATGTAATATGATATAAATTAATGTAGTGGTATTTTCTTTATAAGCAATGCTGTTGATATCAGATGTGTCTGTTGCATCCCGTGTACGTTTCCGCTGCGGTTATGGGGTGTTACAGATTGTTTATGGTCACAAACCCACTTTGGCACACTTTCGAGCCTTTGGATGTCTATGCACTCTTCTAAATCTCAAATCGACTCCAATGTTTGGAGCTAAAGTTGATGATTCCCACATTGTGGGATATACTGATCGCGCTACCTACAGAGTGTCTAAAAAGGAAAGGAAGTAGATTGCGCAATCTTATGTTGTGTGCTAGCTTGAGGAGAATGAAACTGATGCTCGTGTCGGTCCTGACTGGTTAATTGATTATAATGAAATGTTGATGGAGGAAAATTGGGTGTAGTGGCTTCGAATGTTGTTGATAAAGAAGAAGAAGACATTTTTGTCGGTTTTCAAAAGTCTCCAGTGCTGGATATCGATCCATCGGAATCAACCTATATTGTTCAGCCTCTGTCTTCAAGTCCACAAGAACATTTTACTAAGACTGGTTCTTCATAACATTCTTGAAAGTGCATGATCCAGATTATGCATGACATCGTTTACGTGAAACACGTTATGATTCAGACCAATTAACTTGTAATTTGCTATATTAAAAAATATCGCAGAATAATACTATAAAGGCATAACAACACATTCACTTATAAGCTCTGATATATTGATATAACAACTTGAGTACAAGATTAGAACTATTGCCAAAATTGTTGCAAATAATGAACATGAAGCCCTATATATACTGCTATAGTACCAATGTATAAGACATGGTCAGCGTATAAGACTTATACAATGGTGTAAGTCTTATACGGATGATTGTGACTTATACGCTGTAAGCAGTTTACATAATTGACAATTTCAGCCCTTTACAAAATAAACTATTACATAATAAGCCCATAAGAACTAGCATTAGGCATTAATGCTCTAACAAACTCCCCCTTGGATATTGCTAGGTCTTCAATCCATCCCAAAAAATCTTTTCCGATACTCTTTCCTTGTAACATCTTCTAAGGATGGCTTAGAAGATCTTTGTTGAGTTGTAGGTCAAGACACACCCATATTACTGAAATCTATTCCATGACGCCTCAATAATTTGATCTATACATTTAGCTTTCAATTCAGCTTTAAGTCTTTCTTGCTCTTTACCAATTGCTCTCCAATTCATTTCTCATGCTCTACCAGAATGTATTTTCTTTTCAAAGCATATGTCTATAACTTTTTGAAACTGGCTAGCTTGAGTCATTACTTTCTCATCATTTCATTGTATCTTGTTCTCATATAATATCAAAATATATTTCAGCGGACAGTTTACCAGCCACATTGGATCATACACCCGAATAACATCATACTTTGCTTTTCCAGGATCCAAGTATATACTCGCTTCTCCAGTCAACACCAAATAAGACCAACAAAGAAAATAAGGATAAATATCCTATTCTATTGGATACAACGGTATTGTGCGAAGCGAGTCTGGTCTTGTATATCTCAAAGTCCTAATCAATTCACCTTCAGATTTCTTACGATTTCTTGATTTGAACACCTTAGGCAACTGATGCATCCATTTCTTGAAACCACGTTTAGCCTCGTTGACCATGAACTCCCAAATCTCCTTCATAGGACCACTTTTTGTTTATATAACAAGTAATAATGCATAAAAATATCATATGCATCAAACCATGACAAACTCTTCAACTACATTAAACTATTAAAGTATTGCACTCCAAATAGTCTATGAATCCCAGTCTTCTTAATTTTGCTCAGATTCGTGATTTGCAACATCCTTTTACCATCCTCTCGTCAGAGTAGTAGGATTAGTAGAATCATCACCAAACTCTAACACATCTCATATCACCTGTTCAAATATAATGATCTATTTCTTCTTTACAACCGACTTGATGCCTTCTTCTTCAAGTCTGGCATTTTTCCAGAATTCCTCAACAATTTCCTTGATTATCCACGTGTTTGCTGTAATTGCCTTAAAGATCCTAGGTCTTTCAAAGAATGGTAATATAACACGAAATGGTTCCATCTTGTCATCAGATCCATCAAAGAAAGCACAGATATTGTGATTAGCATCAAAATCTTTTATCTTTACCATTTGCACATACAAATAACAAGATAACATGTTAGTAAAATTGACAAAATTAATGTATTCGCGTATAAGTATGAATTATAACATTTAAGTCTTATGACCATAGATAAATCAATTTCAACATATAAGTTCATATCAACGTGTAAGTAACTATCAACGTATAAGTCCAGTATAAGTCAACGTATAAGTCTATAGAGCTTATATGTCGTATAAGTCAATATGAATTACACGCCGCATATGTTAATAAACATATGCGTTCAGATTCAGGTCAAAAACAATCTGGACAAAATCAACAACAATAATCAAATCAAACTTTCCCATTTTGTTCGGAATATCATTGTTAAGCATACACACCTTAAAACCCTAAGATTATAGTTCAAAATCTCATTCGATTAGATCTAATGCATAAAGTACTGCTCACAAACAATAATCAACCCAGATATATCGTTTAAGTAGAATTTATACCTTGATTAATGTTGATTAAGGTGCAAATCAACCACACAAATTAACAAGAACAGTTTATACAGTCAGAATTGTTCAAGATATACGGACACAAAAGAACGTGTATGTTTTCAGAGAGAAAACGGATAATTAGATAAACAATGATATGTGTATAAACTCTTATTTATATTGCCTACATATATGCCCGTGTAAGTTAATTATCTTATACGCTGTATAAGCTGAGTAGACTTAGCCGCACGTGTAAGTTAAGCTCTTATACGTTTGCAAACTCTTAAACTTTGACAAATTTCACACATACGATTCCGATCAAGTTCAAATTAATGACCTTGATGAATCCTTTTGATATCTTGAACATTTGATTTAAATCAACAACTAATTATTCAAATTTTGAAAATTTAAACAAGTCCAAATTAATAACCTTGGAAAAATTTCATGAACTTTTAAACCCAATTTTGAAAATATTTGCCAAAAACAACCACTCGATACCAGTTGTCAGATATCCAGACCTGAATCACCAAAATCGAAAATAATACAGAAATATAAAATCTTTTGGTTTAAGAATATGAATGTTGTAAAAGGAAATATATCAAAATAAGAACTACTTACAAACATAAAGAAACATATTTTTGTGAGTTGAGCAAGGAATCATAGTGATCAATCCGTTCTTCCATCACGCATTTTAGTTTTATTATGTATGATTTTAAGTCGGTTATGAATATTGTTGTCCACTTAAACCTTTGTAACAAAAGATTCAGAGACATCAGTGATGTGATTAAGGTTCAATTACGCACATAATATCATAACATGATCAGATTCTAATCTTGATTCAGGCTTATTTTGAATTTTACCATGTCATCCCAAGTTGACTTAAACCATAGAACCAGCAGATCAAAACATTTTAAAAAATTAACTTTTGGCAATCATAGCAACTTTCCACAACAAGGCATACCCTAGTTATCAAGCAATACACCAAGCTTCCTTTTCCAAGGGGTCCGTTTCTTGGGGTCCGTTTCTTGAGTATGCACGATTACATCTGTCATCTTACATACATTGTATTCCCCTGGGGTCCGTTTCTTATTGGTATTAAGAAGCATGCATGGGAGGATCAATGTATGACTAACATTTTTGATCAAGTCAGTAGTGAATTTTGTTCTTTTATACGTAGCGATCAAGTTTAGTGACTTATTAGGGGTTCGCTCTCTTGAGAAGGATTTAAAGTATTCTTTTGAATACCAAGATGAAAACCGCATAAAGACCTCATGGCTCCAGAAACCTATGCATCCCATCAATACAGGATTTAAGGCCATAAGACCGTACACCATTGAAACGTAGACCGTGTACTAGACGCTTAAACACATTATTAACACTTTATTTTTGGTGATCTACTGAAACATAAAGCTTTAGTATGACAGGCTATTACATTTTTGCCTTCATTACCAAGACTTTTGCTAGAATACTAACCCATCTATCAACAGGGAAAGTTATGTTTATATCACTTATTCGCTTACTTGTTTGTCCAAAAGCCTACCCATACATCGTCTCGAGGGTACCAAAGATCGACCCCTTGACACCCCATAAGATACCGAAGTATCCGCTTCACCAACGTCAGGTGAGAGACCTTTGAACTGGATTGATATAAGGCACACAAACACATCGGATACATAATGTCTGGTCTTGAAGCAGTAAGATACATGAGGGAACCAATCATAGAACGGTAGAGTTTTTCATCGACCTTCTCCCTGGTGGGATCAGGATCAATTCCATATTTAGCGGGATAAGAGTGTTGCTCGGCGATTAGTCAGACATATTGAACTTTTCATGAATATCATTGACATATTTTGTCTGGTGAATGAAAATCCAATCAGACCCTTGTTCGACTTACAATCCTAAGAAAAACTTCAACTCTCCCATACCGCTCATTTCAAATTTTGAATTCATAACATCCTCAAACTCTTGCACAGAACATTATTCATCGACCCAATAATGGTATCGTCCACATAGATCTGGACTATCAGCAAATGACCATCCACTTCTTTAGTGAAGAGTGTATAATCGATAGTTCCACGAACAAAGCTATTATCCAACAAATGTTGAGATGATGTGTCATACCAAGCTTTCGGGGCTTGATGTAGACTATAAAGAGCTTTGTCAAGCAGATACACTTTATCTTTGTGGATAGGATCAACAAACCCCGGTGGTCGTCCTACAAAGACTTCTTCACTCAATTTTCCGTTCAGGAAAGCAGACTTAACATCCAATTGGTAGACCTTGAATCCCTTCCAAGATGCAAAGGCTAAGAAAATTCTAATCGCTTCAAGTCTAGCAAAGAGAGCATAGACTTCATTAAAATCGATACCTTCTGTTTGATTATAACCTAGAACCACTAATCGATCCTTGTTTCTAACAATTATACCATTTTCGTTCCTTTTGCACTTGAAAACCCACTTGGTATTAATGCATCATTTGTTATCTTGTAGATCAAAAAGTTTACAAACTCCAAGCTTTTCAAATTGCAATAATTCTTCTTGAATTGCATTGACCCAACTTTCTTCAATCAACGCTTGATTAAACGTTTTAGGTTCAATTTGAGAAATGATACATTTGAATGAGAATCTGTTATGAAGAGGAGTGACTTTAGTATAATAATGACTAAGACTTTGATCAAGCTGACTTTGAGTACGAACTCCATATTTAAGATTTCCAATAATATTCTCTTCCGGGTGTTATGATAAAGTTCAAGGCGTAACTTCATCAGGAACTATCACATCACTAGGAAGATTCGTGACATTTTAATCATTAGCCAACTCATGAGAAATCACAGAATCAGTAGCAACAGGATCAGAAATAACGGTCGGGTGTTGGTTGAATAAACGACACAATCACATCATTGTGATCTTCACCATCGTCATCATCATCAAAAGAAGGTGTAGCCGGAGTATCATCAACATGGTCATCAACATCAAGAATCAGATCTTCATTAAATATTTGAACATCTTGTGTAGGATTTTCACAAGATCCATTACACAAATATTATTGAAATAACAGTGTGGCCATTTCGTCAGTGATTTCCTCTTCAGGAAATGAGAAACAACTCCACAAGCTGTCATAATCAAATATCTATGAATCACATATTCTTTGAATAGGAGTAGCATATATTTGACAGTCCACAAGCTGTACTTGCACAATTCGATTGATTTTAGGTAAAAATACTCTTCTTAAAGGACTAGCATAACCCACAAAAAAACTTCCACGGACTTAGCACCGATTTTTCCATTAGGATCCAGAACAATACATTGAGATCCGAACGGCTCAAGCCACTTCAAATTAGGCTTACATATATTAAGTAGCTCAAAACAAGTTTTCTATAATTTTTTACTTTCTGAACACGGTTAAGAGTGTACCAATCTGAGACAATATCTTCAAACCATAAACTAACTGGTAATTTCAATTCTGCCAACATCGCCCTAGCTGTTTCAATCAGCGTACGATTCTTTCATTTAGCAAATCCATTTTGTTGTGGTGTATATTGAGCACTAAACTCATGAAGATTACCCCGATCATTACAGTATTGAAGCATACAGCTGTTTATGAACTCGGTACCATTTTCGCTTTGAGTCCTTTGGATTGGAAAATTTTATAACATCTCAAGCTTTTTGAACAATAATAAAGTTGTCAAAAGTCTCATATTTTAATTCAAGAAACATTACCCATGAGAAGCGTGAGTAATCATCAGTGACCACGAAACAATAAAGTTCTCCGGTGATACTTTTAACAATCACATGACCAAATAAATCCATATGTACCCTCTTAAAAGGAAAGTTGATTGAATATAGAGATTTTGTCGGGTGCGATTTCTTCTTTTGTTTACCCTTATTGCAACTCAAACAATCAGAACTCAAAAGAAAACACATAAAAAATACTTCTTCAACCAATTGATTATGAACTAGGTAGTTCATCTTCCGAACATTGATGTGACCCATGCGACGATGCCATAACACAAACTCCTTTTCCAATGCTTTGGTGACAAAACACTGAACACTACCATGAGTCAAAGAAGGAACATTCATGTTAAGCACATAAAGATCATTCTCCCTTGGTGCTTTCATCAAAATCCAGTCCTCTGGAAACTTATACCGAGGCTTAAAAATCATAAACTCTTGATTTGTAAAATGTGTTGAAAAGCCTTTGTCACAAATTTGAGATATGCTTAGCAATTTATTCTCAAGCTCCATGATGTAATTAACATTTTCGAACATCACTTTCCCATTCGATTAAGTACCTTCTCCAACAATTTGTCCTCCTTGATTTCCTGCAAATCCCACATAACCTCCTCGAATAGATTGAACAATTTTAGCAAATGGAGAGTTCCATTCATGTGTCGAGAGGCTCCACTATCCATTATCCAACGTGAGTCATTGGATCATAAAAGCCCCTACAAAAACAAGCAGTTAGTGAAGCAAGGAAACCCAAGCCTTCTTGGTCTTGGGTTGTTTCAATTTCTCATAGAAACAATCATCCTTGGAATCAGTCAAAGAATCAACCGATGAGCATGATTTAAAACGAAATAGAAGACGCGGATTTTAAAGGTTTATCTTTTTTATGTTTCTCAATTTTGTTCAACTCAATTTCATTCTCAGTGGTTGAAGTAACAGAATTACCTTTGGTATTTCCCTTAAGCACCCAGATTTGTCCAACATAAATTGTCTTCCTGTAAAAACCATCAATTTTCTTAGCATTTGAAGATTCACCCACTTCAAAAATATTTTTGACAAATTCCTTATCTACTCCCCTTTTAAAATCTTGACAGGTGGATATGTAGATCTAACAGTTTGAACTTTCACATATGGTTTTTTATTTACCATATGCTTTCTTTCTTGAGAAAATCTTTTAGGACATGAACAAAACAAATGTCCTTCTTCATTACAACAGAAACACTTCCTCCTATCAACAAAATTGTTAACAGGATGATCATGATTCTCTTGTCTCTCTCTTTCAGCTTTGAGTTTATAAAATTCATCATTTCATTGCCTTGTAAAGATAGCCTCTTATTGTTCCTCAGAGGTCTCACCTTTAACAAAAACAATCTTTTGAAAACATCTTGTGGTTTTACATACCTTTGGTTATCCTCCTCGAAACCAATACCCTTTTTCTTATAGTAAAAACTGGTTTTAGCAAATCTACAATTTTTATTACCAGTTTTACCATGTGATTGAGGTTTAAAATTTTCAAATTGATTAGCAGTTTTAAGATTTTCTTTAGATGTAACTTCTGATTCAGACAACACCAATTCAGCAGCTTGTTTGCCTATCTCACTTTCACATTCAAAACTACGAATGGATTGAACAACTTGCTCATCACATGAACTATCATGTTGTGGTGAATCAGACACCACGTTCATCGCCTTAAAAATCCTTTAGGTTCTTTTGGAACATAAGAACTCCAAATTGGTGGCGGAACAACATGATATTTTGGAATTTCTTTCGGAACAATGTGATCCAAAACATATTGAGATGCGGATTAACTTTTAAGTTTTGTTTCAATTCTTTCAATCTAAATTTTAGTTAGTTGAAGTTCTCTTTTAAGTTTCGCTTTCTCATCAACTTGTCCATTGATAGAAATTTGTTTATCTCCAACCGTGTGAGTGAGCATAGAAAACGTTTTTTCATGTTGTAAAATTTTCATCCACAAGCCTCTTTTACTTTTGATAATCAAGAAACATCTTATTGTAATCATCTATTTGTGAATTAAAATCTATTATCAAAGAATAATAACAAATTCTTTTTCTTCATAGGATTCACAAAGGTGTTTAATTTCTTCAGTAGAAAATTTTACCTGACCAACCATGTTTTCATGAAGATTAGTTTTCTTTCCTATATCATGAGTTATTTTTTGATCAACAATCTCATATTATTCACTAGTATCAATTTTTGTTGCAACTAGAACTCCATCAATTTCTCTACTCTCCTCTTGCTCATCATCAATTCAAAAATCAATCTTTCCATGCAGGTTCTTCACCATTAAACCAACCTGCAAAACTCTCAAACACATCAGGTGGCAGAAATGACTTAAAGAATTCATTAGGAATCGAGTCAAAACTTTTAGGAGAATGTGTCTCCTCAGTAGCAATAGAGATCTCTTCTTCATCATCACCCATTCTTTCAGCAACATCAACATTTCCTACATCATTCTTGTTTTCTTGTTCTTTAACTTGTGAACTCTCAACAAGTACATCTGCCACATTATCTTTATGAAAAAAAATTACAGTTAAAACCTTCATCCAGTTGTGCATGACACGCCTTTGATGATGAAGATTCAGGTTTCCTTGATGTCTCAGCTTGTCTAGGCGAACTTTGATGATATATTGCTTGTCGGTTGTAGTCTCGACCAAATGGATTAAGACTAGAATCTCCATCTTAAGGATTAGTACACTCTCTCTTGAAGTAACCTTTCTCATTGCATTTAAAACATCGAATCGATGACTTACCAAATCCAAGTTTAGCAGTCATCCCATCAAGACAATTCTTACCCGTGATCTCTCAAAATCTTTGAGCCCTACTCATAATACTTGCTATACACCAACGAATGTTAAGCATTTCCATCTCCTCAGGATCAATTTGATCATAGTCTTCTTTTTTCATATTGTAATTACCAATACGCCCAGCGATCAAACACTCATACAAATCAAGGACGGTTCCTGAGAAAGCCATATGTTCTTGAACGCTTTAAACTGTCAGTCCATTGTTGTTCTTGATATGAACCGCAATATTGCATTGAACAACATCAAATGGTGGACTTAGGTGATTGATCAGGAACAGAAGAAGTTATTGAATTATTTCCAATGTAGGAGCTTGTAAAATGAGGTATGTTAGACGGTTGACTCGATTGAGAATCCCCCCCAAAACTACTATTTGTAACATACGCAGTTTGGATCTTCTAGCTTGGGGAAGTCACCGATTGTGATGAGTTAAAATATAAACCAATGTCTTGAATTACTGATGAATTCTTCTTTTTTTGTTTCTTTGGAATCTCAAGCTCATGTGCTTCCAACTTCTCAATAAATCGGGCCAAAGTCAATCTTGTATAATTGATCGGGTTTGAATGTTGAATCATTATGAATGTTTCCCAATCATCAAATAAAGAATCAACAAGCTTCTCAATATATTCATATTCTTCTTTATCAATTTCCAACCTTTTCATCTCATTCACAAGATGACAATATCTTTCAATCAATTGAGCCATTGACTCACCTTTGACCATTGTGAAAATGTCAAACTCTTTCTTTAATAGTGTCATAATTGACTTTCTCATGTCCGGATTCCCTCTATCTTTATTCAACAAAGCTTCCTATATTGAATGACATGACCCATTGTGTTGCAGTAATTGAAAAATCTCAGATTTGATTGATTGTTGAAACAAAATCATCATCTTTTTTCTCACGAATAAATCTAGCCTTGTCATCTTCAGATATTTGAAATAATCTATGACTTGTGCCATTCTCATTTCTTGGAATGATGTATTCAACTTCAACAGCTTCCCAAGTGTCATAGTTTACAGCTTCTTCATAAGTTTCAAATTTATATGTCCAACTAGGATAGTCTTCCATCCTAAGTAACTTCGGAGGCTTAGTTGACGTTCTCATTTCATTTTCCAATATAATATTCTGAATGATCGGTGATGCATGTGTCACAAAAGCATTTAAATCCTCCATCTTTGCAATCTTGGAATGAAAATCAGACAACACACATGTAACCTTATCCGAACGTATAACCCTTATGTACTAAAAAAAACTCAATGTATAACCTATCTACCGTATATCTTCCATACGTATATCTTCTTATCCGGACACAATCTCTGACGCGTATACACCAATTTCATGTGTAACTCAATTATATGTACACCAAGCATATATGTTTAACCAAGTTACACGGATGGATAACAACATATAAGTGAACCATCACCTTATACGCCAACATCATCTCTTATACGCCTTACATACTGATCAACTCTGACAATCTAAATCTTGATTTTGAGCTTGAATTAATCAAAATCACTCATGCTGAAATGGTTATTAGGTATCAACGATCATCTTTACCAGTAGAATTGAAAAATGATCCATAAACCAGAGAGTATTTAAATAATAGGTAATCGGACCGATTAACTTGTAATTTGCTATACTAAAAAATATCGTGGAATAATACCGTAAAGGATTGATAACACATTCACTTATCATCATTGATATTTATATAACAACTTGAGTACACGTTCAGAACTATTGCTAAAACTGTTACAAATAATGAACATGAAAGCCCTATATATACTGCTATAGTACCAATGTTTCAGCGTATAAGACTTATACGTCCGTGTAAGTCTTTAATGAATGATTGTGACTTATAAGCTATAAGCAATTTACATATTTGACAATTTCAACCTTTTACAAAACAAACTACTACATAATAAGGCCATAAGACCTAGCATTACACATTAATGCTCTAACAATTCTCCTAAAGAATGTGATTTGCATACAACTGAGACACCTACGGATCAGGTTTCTTCAACAGAGGGGGAGAGTACCATTCATCAAATATTTGGTAGCACTATATTTCCAGATGTCATACCAAATGAACACATTGCTAGTACCTCGTACTTGCACAGTACTGGGGCATCTGGATGGAGGAACCCTCTCTCTGACCTTCTTGACGATCCAACAAACTTACCGACTTCCAGTTCTGTTCCCGATCATTTATTTCCCACAAAGATTCAATGGGATCATTCAATCGAGAACGTAATAGGTCCATTTGATACAGGCCTCTCAACCAGAAGTCTAACAGGACACATCAACAATTGTCCATATTCCTCTCTTATTTCTCAATTGAACCAAAGTCTGTTGAGATGGCACTACAATAACCAAGTTGGGTGGATGCTATGCATATAGCGCTGAATCAGTTTGATAAACTCAAGTTTTGGAGATTGGTGGAGTTACCTGTCGATAAAAAGGCATTTGATACGAGATGGGTCTTTTGTAACAAGCAAGATGACACTCGGGTTATTGTTAGAAACAAAGCACGGCTTGTGGTTTGTGGTTTTCATCAGGTTGAAGGTTTAGACTATAGAGAATTGTATGCTCCAGTGGCTCGTCTTGAGGCCATTTGGGTTTTCTTGGCATATGCTTCTTACATGGGGTTCAAGGTTTATCAAATGGATGTCAAGTGGGAGTTTCTATTTGAAGAAGTAAAGGACGAGATATATGTGGATCAACCATCAAGTTTTACTGACTCGAAGCATCTTAAACACGTCAAAAATTTAGACAAAGATCTATGTGGTCTTCATCAATCTCCTCAGGCATGGTATGCCACTTTGACGGCTCATCTACTGTGGCATGGATACAAGCGAGGGACCATTGATTAGACTTTTTTCCTTAAAACTATTGGGAAAGATCTTATCTTGGTTATGATTTATATGGACGATATCATTTTCGGTTCCACCAGTACTGCTCTATGTTCTAAATTTTAGGAGGTAATGAAAAAGATATTCGAGATGAGTTCGTTGGGGGGGGGGGAGATGACGACATTTACGGGGTTACAAGTTCATCAGATTTCGACATAAATTTTGATACATCAAGGGAAATATGTCGAGGACATGTTGGAGAAGTTCTAGTTCCATGATTCTATGTGTGCGGCGAATCCCATGGCAGAAAGACCTCTTCTGTCATTTGATCCTGAAGGGAAATCCGTAAATCAATCGTATTATCGATCAATGATCGGATCCCTGATGTATGTGACCACCAGTCGCCCTGAAATCATGTTTGCAGTCTGTCAATGCACGCATTTCCAGGCTAATCCTAAACTTCCTCACTTAACTGTTGTTAAACGTATTTTTAGATATCTGAAAGGGCAACCAAAGCTATGTTTTTGGTATCCCAAAAACTTAGAATTTGATTTATATGATTTTATGGACACCAATTATGGAGGTGATGATATTGAAAGGAAATCTACGTCTGCTGGATGTCAATTCTTGGTTGATCAACTCATTTAGTGGCAATGCAAGAAACAACAAACGGTGTCCACATTCACTACTAAGGCTGAGTACGTTGTTGCTTCTACCTGCTGTTCACAGGTTATCCGGATACAACACCAATTGTTGGATTACGGTTTGGAATTTCTTGACACTCCTATATTTTGTGATAATGATGCTGCTATTGCTATTGTTAAAAATCTGGTTCAACATTCTAAAACCAAGCACATTGACATAAAAATTCATTTCATTCGTGATTGTTACGACCGGAAATTGATTCATCTTAAACAAGTTCATACTGAAAATAATGTGGTGGACTTATTTACAAAATAGGTCAGAACAGCTAGATTTAATGTGCTTGTAGGGTTTCTTAAAATGTTTCATTTCGACGATTGAGTCTTTTTAAGGTTAAATTTGTACATGAAAGTTTTTCTTTCTGTTAAAATTTTTACCCAAATTTAGGGAAGAGGGGGATTTAAAAATACAAAAAAAGTGTGCATGTGTTATAAAATTAAAAATTCAAAAAGAGTGTGCGTGTGTTATAAAATTAAAAATTCTAAAAGAGAATGCATGTATTTTATAAAATTAAAAAAATAGCTTTTGGTTCTTTTTCTACATGGGAAGTGATATGATTATTCAGTTACAAACTTTATAGAAGCTCAAAATGTTTTTAAACTAGAATTTGATCCAACCTTTGGAAAATGATCGATAAATTGATTTTGTGTGCCTAACGTGTGATGTTACTAGGCTAAAAAGGCTTTTGAAGAGTCATTGATTTGTTTGGTAGCTTTCTATGATGCGTAAAAGTTTGAAGTGATATAAACTAAATTTGCAAAACTTACTGTGGAGAGTCATTTTGAAGATTTATTCATGTCTCTAGATACATCTCTCCGAATGATTGGCAGAAAGCAATTACCTAGTCATACACAAGCCCGTTAGTGTCTTAATCACCAAAAAAATATTATTTCTTATTTATTGATAAAAAAAATTCTATTAGAATATAATATTGAGATTAAAAAATTTTTTAAAGCTCAAAGGGTCAAACTTGAACTAAAAGGGTGGGGCACTTAAATAAGTCCTAAACACCCTTAATGTAAGGCTTGTAAGTCCGGACGGCATGTAAGTCCAACGTTCAACCTTAAAGCTTAAATTTTTTGTTTGTATAATAAAAAATTTATTGATCAAGCACTAGGGGGCTGGAGTCAAATTGGGGTGATATGGAAAAAAGCCAAATACGCTTTGAGAAGAGATAAGAGGCATCATAGGTCCATAAGTGATGTCCATCTATGCTTTATGCCGAATTGAAACTAATGCATATCACTGATGCAATGAAAATCATGCTAAGTATCTAAATATCTGCTATCAACCTGCTCTCTATGTCGTAATAATGCTGATAATAAATCATTGTGAAAGCATTTTAATCAATATTATTCCATGTTCGGATCTTTTCTTAAAAATTTGCCCGTTTAAAAAAACTGAAATTTAATCCCAAAATATGTTAGAACTACTGAAAGTCGGGTGGTAAAATTGTTTTTGTTTTTTTGCATCTTTATTTTTACCTCATGACTACTCTTGTTGAAACAAATGCGTTAAGGAATCGGTTGTTAAACCTGTACTTTGTGTTCATTTGTGTTCTCAGCCCATGTGGCCTGGTATGTTTCGAAATGTGTTTTCGGCCTAGATGGTATGGCCCAATTGTTTGTTTGTATCATTTAGTTCTCGGCCAAATATGGATTTCGCCCAGACCCAAAGCTTTTGAAGTTTAAAAGGCAACTTTTACTGCTTGTGTATATTATTTTTCACTATTATTAATCTACAAAATCAAATATCCTCTCCTCTACAAAATCTGCAAAAACAAATCTTTGATCATGTGAATTGTTGTTAACAATCATAAAAGGTATATGAACTTTTAAATGGCTTGTTCTCGAGTCACTGTTAAACAATCTATGGACCTAATGAGCATTCTTAGTTTAAATGGTTGTTTGGATTCTGATATCTGATAGTGTTGTTGGATTGTAATATATAATTGTGATGAATGATTTTGGTACGTTAGGTCATAGTATGAGTTTCTTCAGTTACAACTTTCTCCATTAACTACGTTTGTTGGTGCATGATGTCAGTAGTTCAGTATCTCGTGCTTATTTGTGTCTATAATCGTTTAGATTGTTTGTTTTTTGTTGAATATGTATGTTCGCCGTGTGTCAAGCGAACTTGAAGGTCAGCGAAGTTTTGACAACTTCGCCTAGTATGTTAGGCGAAGTTCTCGAGTTATATAAACTCATAACTTCAGTGTTTTGGTTAAGTTTTTTTGGACGACTGGTTTTGTGATTCTCTGAACCACGTGTCAAGCAATATATCAAGTTTTATCTTATGTTCTTGTGCGTTTGTTTATATTTAATGTATTAATCGTCTCGACATTCGTATCGTATACGTGGGGATTCCGCACCCTCGTGTTACGAGATATTCCTGTGTAGATCCGACTGGGAACCTACAATTGGTATCAGAGCATTTTGCTCATGATTGTGTGGTTCGGGATTATCACACGGGTGTCAAGATCGTTCCGTTAGACCATTCGCGGAACGAGTTTACGTTGAAATACCTCGTTTTTGTCATTTGCTCCTCTTCCCTCATCAATATCCCTACAAATCACCCTCGCGTCCCTCGCAATCGACCTAACTAAACCTGCAAAACTCCATTGTTCGTCAGGCAAAGTTGCCGTCACCAATACTAGGGTTTTCAGCGAACATATAGGGTTTTAGCGAAGTTGTGAAGTAGCGTAGTTGTGAAGTAGCGAAGTTGTGAGGTAGCGAAGTTGTGAGTAGTGAAGTTTAGGTTCTGCGAAGTTAAGTTCTAGCGAAGTTACAAGCTAGAGCGAAGTTGTACTAACTTCGCTGTAGCTGTACACAAAAAACTGTTTTTGATTCTTGAATCACAACCCTTTCAACTATGACTTCGATAAACATCACAGAACTGGTAAAGATGGAGGTTGAAGCCGGTTCAGCAACTAAAGCTCCAAAACTACTTAGGGGTACCGATTTCGTTGCATGGAAAGATAGATTTGAACAGTATATGAAGTATCAAGACGCAAAGATGTGGGTTTGCATTCAAGACGGGTACATTCCTCCAACATCCATGTTTGAGGGTCGTGAACAGATTAAGAAGTACAGTAAGATGGAAGATGATGAAAAGAAAATGTATGAGGCAGAGAGTAAGGCACATGCAGTTATAACAATGGCACTTCCACAAGAGATTCTTCATACCTTCAAAAAATACAAAACTGCTAAAGAGCTATGGGAAGCACTAGAGAATAGATATGAAGGAAATGTTGGGATACGTACCTCCAAGACAAAGCTGCTAAAAACCCAATTCTCCGTATTCAAGTATCTGTAAAACGAATCACTTGATGACATCATCACACGATATTATCATCTGATGACCGAGCTAAATAACTACTCCATTGAATTCAAGGAAAAAGAGATAGTAGAAAAGCTTCTTGATGCTCTCCCACCAAAATGGGAAATATACACTGTTCTGATGAGAGATGATAAAGACTTTTATAAGATTGATTTGGAGACGGTGGTAAATAAGTTACGAAATTTTGAACTAAACATGGTTCGAAAGGAGACACCGACTGATCAGGTTCAGGATCTGGGAATGTATGGTGCTAAAGTCACTCCAAACTCTAGTTCAAAATCAGAATCCACTGCCTACTACTCAAAAGGGAAACCAAACTCCACTCCAGATGGTCATATGATTCTCAATATGGATGGTGACGTTTGTTTTGTAGCAGGAGGTAGTAGTTCCTCAAAACCTCAAACCACAACTGGTAATTTCCCAGCAAATGCTTCTAACAAGAACTACTCACAGATGCCTATGAGTGTGAAATCAGCTGAACAACAGTTTGCTCTTTATGCTTCATTCATTGCATCTTATGAGAACTACATCAAAGGAAAAATAGTCGACCCTGCAACTTTGGATGAAGACTATGATCAAATCGACGCTGATGATCTGGAAGAAATGGATCTGCAGTGGCAGATGGCTATGATAGTAAGAAGGGTGAAGAAATTTATGAAGAAAACTGGTAGAAAGTTCGTTGGAGAAAGACCAGGGTTTGACAAGTCAAAGGTTCGTTGTTATAACTGTTAAAAAAATGGTCACTTTGCTAAATAATGTACAAATGAGAGAGTAGAACGAAACCAAAACAGGCTTGCTCAATAGAATGGGAGTGGTAGTGAAAATAAGGCTATGGTATCTCAACAGAACGGTGGATACAATTGGAATATACAAGTTGAGGAGGTGTTCGAACAGGCAAATCTGGTAAACATCGAAACTGGAGGAAGTGACAAAGAAATGGGAGAAGATCAAGGATACATGGTAGAAGTGAATGATCAACAATCCGAGGTATGTTCTGAATTTCATTGTGAACAATGTGAAAAACTGTCTGATCAATTGAAAACATTAACTGATCAGTTTGTTAGTTTGGACACTCAAATTAAAAATTTAAAAGAAGAACATCACTATTCTAAAACTAAAGAAAACAGTTACTCGGTAAAAATAAAAGCTAGTGAAAAGGATATCAAAAGTCTTAAAGCCACTCTAGCTGAAAAAATACAAGTGATTGATCTTAGTTATGAAGTCTTAGAAGAAAAGACCAAACTAATTGCTGAAAAAGATAAACAGATAGCTGATTACCAGGTAAAAGTGGTGGAACTGAACAGAAAAATTGAACAATTTAGAAATTCTTCTGCGATGTTAAATCACATTATAAGTGTTCAACGTTCCCCGGTTATCAAAGGGGGAATTGGATTCTCTGAAGTTCCACCACCATACAACAACAATTATACATATAATCCTAGTAATCAGCACTCTGCGAATGTTGAAATTAGTCAGACAGTCCCAATAAAGGTTTCTGCTAAAGAAACTTATGTTAATGAGAATGAAACAAGTAAGACAAGTTCTAATGTCACAAGTTCTGTCTCTAGTTCTGTCTCGTCAGATTCGGACAAGTCGTTTGAATCAGATGAGATAAAAGAGGAAGTTGTGTTACTAAAACGAGGAGAGGATTATAAGTTTAATGAAAAGAAATCTTCCCTAAATCTGTTTGTCCGACCATATGTGAGACAAACGGATAGTAACGCAACCTCGACATCTGCAACAACTTCTGAGACGAAAGTTCAATACACCCAGACTAGTTTGAACAGAAGTTGTTTTAGATGTAACAAGATAGGACATCTGGTCGCTGACTGTCCTCTGAAACAGAGAAAATCTAGAAATATGAGGCCTACTAAAACTGAGAATAAAACGAATACTAATTATGATGCTGGTATGAATGTGAAAACACCAAATTTCAATCATTGGACTAATCCAAGATTTCAAAGAAATCAGTCTCGTTCTTTCCCAGTGAATTACCAAACCAACAATTATAATTCCATTAATTCACGAAGGTTTGGATGGCCTCATAGCCAGTCATCTAGAAATTTCCCTTTCAGATCTTACAGAAACTCTCCTAAAACTAACTTTGGGAAACCAAGGTACTGGATGCCGAATAACAGGTTTAATCAACCCAAGACCAGAAGGTCTTGGGTCCCCAGATTTTAATCTATTTCTTTAATTATGCAGGAACAGTCAAAGAGGGCTGTAAACAATATGTAGGTTGTTTACAGTTGCTATTCCTGGCACATGACTGGTAACAAGAAATTGTTACGTGATTGGAAAATCGTATAAGGAGGAAGAGTGAGTGTTGCAGGTGAAAGTGAAAAGAGTATTTCAGGCATTGACATGGGAGAAAGGATGGACACTCAGATGTTAAATGTCGAAGAAGATAGCTTCACGCATAACTCAAAGGTTGAAGATAAAAGACAAACCGTGGATTATGCTGAGAAGAAGTTAATCGTGCTTGAAAAGGTTGATTCTATGAATATTTTTTCCGATCTTTTTACAAAAGCGTTTGACCGGTCCCGTTTTTAAAACCTTATTGGGCTTAATGGGATGATCAATCCCGAGTAACCTTGTTTTTCTATTTAAAAAAAACATAACTATCGCTTAAAATTATGTCGGTTGCTCAAGTTTGAAGGACATATCCGAGGATATGTTGGGTCCTTACTTCTGCGTGTAGATTATAAGGATAGCCATAAACCAGATGACTGAAAGTGACCGGGGCGGTTTATGATGGGTTTTTATTCTTTCGCTTAAAATTAGTCGTTCATACTTAGTCAGAAGGACACATACTTGTATGTGGTCGGTCCGGCTGATTCACTGGATCTTAAGGATAGCCGTTTACCTAAAGACTTTGACTTGATCGGGGCATTTGAATTTAAATTTTTTTTAAGGGAGATGATATAACTTTTCAAGTTTTTAACTTTGCAAGAAATTTCTTTAATGATGTTAAATGAAAATTTATCCAACCTTGGAAAGTGATAGATAAACTTATTTTGTATGCTTAACTGGTGAAGTAATTAGTCCTAAAAGGCTCTATAATAGTCATTGTATGTTATGGTAGCTTTATAGGGTGCGTAAAAGTTGAAGTGATACACACTAAATCTACTCGATTTACTGTGGAGAGTCATTTTGAGCTGTGCATGTCTCCACATACATCTCTCCGAATGATAGGCAGAAAAGTTATTACCCAGTCATACACGAGCCCGTGAGTGTTCTGATTCCCGCGAAGTTATTATTATTATTATTATTATTATTATTATCATTAAGCTTGATGAAGATTATATGTTTACAAATATCAAGGAAGAGGCAAGAAAGCATAATTCAAAGTATGAGAGAGTTCGGGAAGATGAATCGGAAAGTTTGACATGTGAATATTTATTGATCAGACACTACGGGTCGAAGTCAACTCGGGGTGACTTGGGGAAAGCCAAATACGCTTTGAGAATAAATAGGAGGCATCACAATCTCTCATGTGATGTCCATCTAAATTTTGAGCTTAATTGAACCTAATCCGTATCACAGAAGCGATGAAAAACAAACTAAGTTTTATACCTGCCTATGACCTGTTTCTCTATGTCATAATACCGCTGAACATGGATCCGTGTGACAGCCTCTTAATCAGTATGATTCCTGTTCGGATCTTTTCTAAAAACATGCAGGGTTCGATCAATACTGAAATTTGATCCCGTCCTTTTATTTAACTTTTGTTATGTGGTTTGTCTTATGGTTTTTCCTCTTTAAATTCTTGGTTACTCTTTTTGATCTTTTTCAAAATGATTCTAAAATTAACTTCGCTATGGCGAAGTTGTCTAAACCAGCGAAGTTGACATAACTTATTGGGTTTTCCAAAGGGTTTATAAACAAGTTATTGGTCAAAATAGGTCAAACGTTACTCTTAAAACCCTCGGCGAATTTAATCTCAGAATCAACCTTGATCAAATCTGGTTGTGTTCACTTATTAAGGATATTTCTCATATGTCGTTTGAGTTTGTTACTTCTCTGATGGATTCCGATGGGATTATGGTTCTGGAATGTGCTGTTGCCGAGCAATCTAGGGAACACGGGGGAGAGTAGCTGCAAGGGAGATGAGCATAGATCAAAAGAAAAAGGGGGAGGACAGAGACAATGATCCCAATGCATCGGAAGGTGCAGATAATGAGCTGCCAAGAACTTATCTCTTGGGGATTCCACATCTCAGGGAGATTTTTCTGTTCCGGTTTGGCAGTGCAGATAGTGAGATAATTGTTGTGGATGATGAAGACGACTTGGTTGAATATGCGTTATCTTTCAGTGAGATTAAAAAGATTGGCGAACAAATTGAGATTAACAGTGGCTTAGAGGCAGTTGAGAGTCTGGATGATAGTGTGTTGGGTGATTCTACCTCAAGATGTGTTGAAGGATCTCAAGTGTGGTGATATGTTGATTGTCAAACTGCTGAAGCGGTGATAGAAGATGAAGACGAGCAGGAGATTCTGAGAGTGTATGATCCAATGCACTTGGTTAATTTATGTCAAGCTGATTTGCAGGTACTCAATGATAAGAAGATTTTCTATATTCCTGCGTGGAAGGATGAAGCTAAGAAGTACCAGAGGGTGGTCTCTGTCTGTGTGAGACAGGGCGTTCAAGCTTGAAGACGAGTGGTACGAGATTTTTGGATTACCAGACACGAGAATAAAGATAGAGATATGAAGCTATTGCCAAAGGGGAGTCTGTTGGTGCATGATGTCAGTAGTTCAGTATCTCGTGCTTATTTGTGTCTGTAATCGTTTAGATTGTTTGTTTGTGTTGAATATGTATGTTCGCCGTGTGTCAAGCGAACTTGAAGGTCAGCGAAGTTATGACAACTTCGCCTAGCATGTTAGGCGAAGTTGTCGAGTTATATAAACTCATGACTTCGGCATTTTCAATTTTTTGGTTTTTGAAGGATTGGTTTTGTGATCCTCTGAATCACGTGTTAGCAATATATCAAGTTTTATCTTATGTTCTTGTGTGTTTGCATATATTCAACGTTAATCGTCTCGACACTCATATCGTATACGTGGGGATTCCGCACCCTCGTGTTACGAGATACTCCTGTGTAGATCCGGCTGGGAACCTACAACGTTTTAGGATTGTAATATCGGCGATCTCTGGATCCTGAGTTCTCAGGGATCGTTGACCGAAAACCCTCAGTCAACCAAAGAACCTCTAAGATCAACAGAGATCTCAAGGGTTCTCGGTCAAAATTTGACCGAGAACTCATCAGGTTGACCGAGAACGTTGGTTCTGTTAGTGCACGGTTTTGCGTCTTGAGTCTTTGTAATTATCGTTAACGTTTTGTTTATTATTTAATGTAATAATTAGTTAACTTATTATCTAGTTAGTTAAGTTAAGTCTAGTTCGCTAGGGGATGTTAGCGAACTAAGACATTAAATGTATTCTCTCCTGATTCGTTAGGGGTTGTTAATGAATCAGGGGGTGTTTCGTTAACTTAATGTATGTAACGAAGGAGAGTCTGGTTCGCTAGGGGATGTTAGCGAACCAGATCCTCTTCTATATATAGTGAACCCATGTTCACTGTTTATTTAAGAATTGAGAGTTAATTATCAAACCTCTGTCCAATTGTTCTCTCGATCTTCAAGCTAATATTATACGAATTACACTAACACATATATTGATAATACATATACATATACAACACTTAATCTATAGTAATTATGAGCTTGATCTATAAACGTATTAATCGGTTATTCACAGATCTGAGATCTGTTATAGTTATAGTTATTGGATTGATACGAATCGGGTTCCAACAAGTGGTATCAGAGCTGTTGGTGCTCATTACACTTGATTTAGTGTTTGAATTAGTTCGATATTGTTAGTTTATGTTTAAGTGAATTTTGGACTAAGTTTATGTTGATTTGATTGAATTATGATTGAATTGGACTGGATTTGAGTTGATTAAGGTATTGGTACGGATTAGTGAATTGGAATTGAGGTTTGAATTGGTTTTGTGTGGATTGGTTTTGGTTTCGGTTTAAGTCCGAAATAGGGAATATGTTATGATATAATTGGATCGGTAATTGGAATCGTTTGATATCGAGGTTTAGTGTACTAGATTCGCGATGATGTTATGAGTTGTTTGATAGGTCATTTGTGCGATTTGGTTATGATTTGAGATAGTATTACGAATTTGATATTTCTGGTTTTCTGGGTTTTTGTAGTTTGATGTTCATCATTTCTGGAATTTCATGTTGAAGATTTGAAGATTCAAGATGAATATGATTCGTTACGTTGATTCGCTATATTGTTTAACTTAATTTGTTCATCAAAGTTGCTAATTCGTTATCCTGTTCAGGTAATTCGTTAGCCAGTTCGTGTGAGTTATTAATTCGTGTTATTTGATTTGTCAATTGGATTAACCGATTCGTGTGACACGCGTTCACTTTGGGATTTGTGTCATAACAACCTTTGCCACGTGGCATAAGATGTCAGAGTTTGTTACAAACGGTTGTAACAACCTGATTCGCTATAGTTTGATTCTTTATCAACTGTAGTCAATTCGTTATCTTATTTGCTAAGCATTCCTTAGTGATTCGTTACTGTTTATCATTTGATTCGCTAAGATTGATTCTTGGTGATTCGCTTGGTTAATTCACTTGGTTAATTCGTTAATCTTCGGATTTTTCGGTTGATTCGTTAAGATCAGTTGTGATTCGTAGACTGATTCGTTAACTATCAATCTTAACTTCGTTAAGACTTGATTCGTTATTCTACTGTTACAGTTCGCTATAACTGTTCACAGATTCGTTAACCTTATTCGCTATTTGATTCGTTAAACCCTAGAATTTTCAAATATGGCCGGTATGTATGCATTAGCATCTCAGAACATGTTGATGCAACAAATATTGCAACTTGATACCGAGATTGGTTCACATTCTAAATGTCCTAGATTGATGAAGTTTAGTGACTTTGTCAAGTGGGAACCTCGGTTTCGTGCTCATTTGGGGTCTGTTCACCCTGATTGCTCATATTGTCTCGATGAAGTTTATGTAGCACCAATGATTGGTGACGATACTATTGGGTATACTCCTAAAGTTGTTTCTCAATACTCACAAGAAGAGAAGAAAGCTTTAGAAATCGAGATAAAAGCCTATTCCTCTCTTACTATGGCGTTGCCATAAAATATTTTTCATCAAGTGGGTAGTATCAAGAGATGTGCTTCTTTATTTCAACATCTACGTATGAGAAGTATGGGGAACACGGCTGAGAGTAAGAAAGTGATGCTTAAGTTTCAGTTTCGAAATTTTAATCTATTGAAGGGAGAAACAGTTGAAGAGATGATTACAAGGTTTATTCACTTAATTGCTGAAATGGACAAGATGAAATTGGAAGTTTCTGAAACAGATAAAATTGACACTATTAAGAGTGTGCTTCCAAGTTCTTATTCAACATTTCTCATGGTGTTAAAAGAGAATGATTATTTCTTGAACGGAGACTTGACTGCACTTGAATTTTTACAAAAGATCAAAGCTAGAGAATATGATCTTAAGTGTCAAAAATCTTCCAAGAAAAATCAAGATCCAGCTTTCTATGGTGGAAGTATGCCTCTTAGTTCAACGATCTCTGTAATCAATGCTTTTCTTACCCAAGATGCAAGTGAAAAAGAACCAACTATGTTCAATGATCCAAAAGTTTGTTTCTATTCTGCTGGTAATTCTGGATTGTCTGGTGGCTCTGGAAGTTCAACTACTACTAATCCATTTGCTTCAACACCTAGTGTTAATATGAAGGAAGCTGAGCAAAACTTTGCTTTTCTGACAGCTTTCATGTCTTCATACGAAAACTTGATAAGTAGTTAGATTGCCACAAGTGATTTAACTGATGAGGACTATGATCAGATAGATCCTGATGATTTGGAAATCATGGATTTAAAATGGAACATGGCTATGATCGTCCGTAAAGTTAAAAGATTTATGCAGAGAACTGGAAAAGATCTTCCAGCTTTAAACAAGAAGTTGGGTTTTGACAAGTTGAAAGTAAAATGCTATAATTGTCAAGAATTTGGACATTTTGCAAAGGAATGTGACAAACCAAAGAAAGAATACACTGGTTCTCATGGTCAAAATTCTTCTACACCTCGAGGTAGTGATGCTGAAAAGAAACCTTCTTCTTCCACAACACAAGCAATGCTAGAAGATAGTAATGACTGGTCACAACGGTTATTATGTAATGATGCTCAAGCAAATCTGGCTATGTTTGGATTACATAAAGATTGTCAAGATACAAGTGGGAGTGAGATGTCTTCTGATAATGATTCTGGTTCTGATTCTGACAACTTTTGCGACAAACCTCCAAAAGTATTTGCTTGCATGGCCAAAATCAATGAGGTTAGTCATTCTATCTCTGCTACTTCATCTGTTAAAGTATCATGCGTTGATTATGAATCTAACAAACCTAAGTTAGAAGCTTTGAAAAGTCAAATTGATAATCTGGTAAGCGAAATTGCTTCTCTAAAGGATACTTATCGACAATCTCTTGAATCTCATATGAGATCTCGAGAAAAGATTGAAGCCTTCTCGACAAGTAACCACGATCTCAAAGCTGAGTTATCTGTGAAAATGACGATTAATGACCAAAAGTTTCAAGAAATTCTGAAACATCGTTTAAACATAACCGAGCTTGAGAATGAGGTTCTTGAGTTGAAGAACAAACTGGGAAAGTTTAGGAATTCTTCTATTCTGTTGAATGAAATTATTGAAATATCTGGTAAACAAAAGGATTCTAAGAAAGGTATTGGTTTTGTTGAAGTTCCCCCATATTTCACAATGATTACAAAATTAATCCTTTTGCAAGAAAAGAAGAAGATTTTATTGAGAAAGAAACAGGGATTTCTGAAAAACCTAAACCAGTTAACTCAGTAAAACCAGTTAAAACAGAAAATGTTAAGACCCAGGTTGCTCCTCAAAAACCTCATGTTCAAAGTAAAAAGGTCTTTGTTGAGAATGATGATAAAGTGATTATCGAGGACGTGTTTGAACCTGAGATCATACACAAGAATAAGAACATCCCAGGTTCTAATCATATTCTTTGCGAACCACAAGAATTTGAGGAAGCTGTGTATGGTTCATTCAAGTCTCACATGAAAAAGAAAGAACCGGTAAAAACTAAACCTGTAAAGGCAAAGAAGTCAGATAAACCAAAAATTTCTGATGAGGACTTAATGCGGTTTGTTAATCCTCCTAGTTCTAAGCCTTCACCTGTTAGAGTTTTTAAATTAAAATGGATGGACACGATGTTCACAGAAAAAGATATTCCAATAAGTTTCATTAAACCTGAACTTATTGAGAGTGTCTTTATCAATGAAACATAAAAAATTCAAGATCTTGAACGTCGATATGCTCAAGCGAAAACATCAGTTCCATCTGACCCATTGACAAAGGTAAAGCATGTTTTAAAACAAGCTAAGAAAATCAACTTTGTGAAGTCAACTGGGACACACACACATTGAAAAGTTTTTCAAATTGTTCTAATTTGGATTTTTAGTTGAAAAAGAAATCTGAATTAACTGATGAGTTTTCTAAGAGCCTGACCAAGAAAGTGAATCATCATCAAACTTCTGCATCATTCATTCCAACTACTTCACAACAACATCGTGTAGACATGCGAAGCCGCTTTCTTTGCGGTCAACTTGGTCATGTTGTGAGGGATTGTAATCAGAAGAGCTATCAGAATCTTCATCCTTTTATCAAGGACAACTCTAAACCAATTCCACTGGTAAAGGAGATTCTGAAACGACCTGCGTCGTATACTGATGACACTCATATTATGTTCTCTAATGTGAATCCACGGAAGGTTATTCATGTTAATAAGACACATGGTCAGGTTAAACCAAAGTTTGTCCCGCATGAGCCAATTTGTAGGAACACGAATTCAAACATTGTTCAAGCAGCTTACTTAAGACGAAAGTCTAGAAAGCCTGTAACTTATTCAAAAGTGGCTGAACAACATTTGAACTCTGTTAAAGTTAATGATCAAAGAGAAAACCAAAAGGTGCCCAAGACTGAGGCCTGGGCTGCCTTTTTGAACTAATCATCTTTATTTTGTGTGTAGGGTTCATCCAGGACTGTGTCTGGTGAAAACTGGATAATGGATAGTGGATGTTCTCGTCATATCACTGGAAATCTCGACCTATTAACCAACGTGAGGAATATTCAAGGGGGTTAAGTGGCATTTGCTGGGAATTCTGGGGGCATGATCACACAAGAGGGTGAAGGTTCAAATGGTCACATCACGTTTGAGAAAGTAAATTATTGTGATAAAGTAGATCATAATTTATTAAATGTATCACGAATTTGTGATAAAAAGTACACAATGATATTCGCTGACAAGGAATGTCTTATCTTGAAACCAGGTTATGTTATTCCTGAGGACATGTTTGTCATGCGATCACCACGATCGAATGATATTTATGTCTTGAACATGAGTTCTAAGATATCCACATCAATCGAAACATGTTTTGTCTCGAAGGCAACCGAGAAAGACTCAATTCTATGGCATCGTAGAATGGGTCACATATATGTGAGAAAGATGAATTATTTGATGGCTAATGATTTAGTGGAAGGTGTCTCGTTGAAGAATTTTAAATTATCCGATCACTGCGTTGCATGTAAAAAGGGCAAGCAGAAGAAGAAAACACATACTTCTAAATTATTGAATTCCATTAATACCCCTCTTGAACGACTTCATATGGATTTGTTTGGTCCTGTGAATCGTGCGAGTATTTCTGGGGATTGGTATTGTCTTGTGGTGTCTGATGATTATTCGAGATACTCATGGGTGTTATTTATGAGTTCGAAAGATCAAACACCGGTGTTGGTACAAAACCTTATCACCAAGATCGAATCACTGTACAAACAAAAGGTGAGGAGAATCCGAAGAGATAATGGTAGAGAATTCAAAAATACTGTATTGTATTTCTTTTGTGTTCAAAAAGGAATTCATCGAGAATATAGTGCACCTTATGTACCTCAACAAAATGGTGTCGCCGAACGAAAGAATCGAACCTTGATTGAAGCTGCACGTACAATGCTTGCTGATTCTAAGCTTCCCGTCCAATTCTGGAATGAGGCGGTGAATACAGCTTGTTATACTCTTAATCGGGTTCTAACAGTTAAAAGACTCAAAAAGACAAGCTATGAGTTATTGAATAATCAAAAACCTAATTTAAAGTACCTGGAACCTTTTGAGTGTCCTTGTACTATGTTGAAGAAGGATGCGGGGAAATTTGAAGAAAAAGCTATCGAAGGGTATTTCTTGGGATATGCATCTCCAAAGAAAGGGGTATTCAACTATACATCCGGTTGTGTTGAAGAATGGTAACATGTGGACTGCCAAAAGTACACAACTCCTTCTCAAGGGAAAGGTCCTGATTGGATGTTTGACTACGATAGTTTATTTAATTCATTTACTCCATCAACTGAACACATTGACGAAGACCTGGTTCGAGCATACTTTGAAGATCATTTGGCAATTCCCCGATTTTCAAGTTCTAATGATGTTGCAGCTCAACCTGATACTCCAACTGAGGAACCTCAAGTTGCTTCTCCAATGGCTATCGATAATGTTTCCACTTCTTCTGATGATGATCAAACTGAAGATCAAGTTATTAACCTTGACAGTGATAATGTTTCATCTCCTGAACTTGGTGAACATTACACTAACTTATTTGATAATGTTGTTGTTCCTAAGAATCCCACTCTTCGGATTCATGGATATCATCCACAGGAAAACATCATTGGAGAACTTGATGTGGGCGTTCGTACACGTCATCAAGTTGCTTCGTCAGGTGATAATAACATATTGTGTGCTTACACTGATTTACATTCATCGGGAATTGTAAAGCTTGCTAAATTCACTTGCTTTCTATCTCAAGTTGAGCCAACGACGGCTCGAAAGGCACTTGAAGATCCTTCTTGGGTAGAAGCTATGCAAGAAGAATTACAGCAATTTGCACGATTGGGTGTTTGGGATTTAATAGACAAGCCTGCTAGAGTCAAGAAAGCAATTCCGACTAAGTGGGTATTTAAGTGTAAGAAAGACAATAGAGGTGTGATTGTCAGAAACAAGGCACGTCTAGTGGTGCAAGGGTTTCATCAGCAAGAGGGTACTGATTACACAGAGGTATATGCTCCAGTTGCAAGATTAGAGTCGATTCGAATCTTCCTAGCATATGCAGCTTACAAGAATATCAAGGTCTACCAAATAGATGTTAAGAGTGCTTTTCTCAATGGTGAACTACACGAAGAGGTGTTTGTTCAGCAACCTCCTGGTTTTGAAGATCCTGAGAATCCAGACCGTTTTTACCGATTAAACAAGGCTCTGTATGGTCTACATCAAGCCCCGAGAGCTTGGTATGGAACGCTTGCCGACCATCTGACTGATAACGGCTTCAAAAGATGGACAGTTGACTGCACTTTATTTTATAAAACTGTTGGTGATGATCTTCTCCTAGTCCAGATTTATGTTGATGATATTATTTTTGGGTCTACAAATGACACATTGTGTAGGGAGTTCGAGAAGTCCATGCAAACAAAGTTCGAGATAAGTTCGATGGGAGAGATGAATTTATTTTTAGGGATGCAGGTTCACCAGTCTTCTAACGGAATCTTCGTTCATCAGACTAAGTATGTGAACGACGTCTTGAGTCGATTCAAGGTTTCTGCCGGAAAAATCCCTTCTACTCCTCTCCCCGTGGGTCACAATTTATCACCGGATGAATTGGAGAATACCGTTGATCCTACCCTCTATCGTGCCTTGATCCGTTCTTTAATGTATCTAACGGCTTCTCACCCTGATATTATGTTTGCTGTTTGTCTTTGTGCTGGTATCAAGCAAGTCCACGAGTGACTCACCTAGCTGCAGTCAAGAGAATTCTTCAGTATTTGAGGGAAATCCATACATCGGGTTGTGGTACCCCAAGGATGATACTTTCGATCTTACTGCTTATTCAGACTCGGACTATGGAGGTTGCAAGATCAACTTCAAATCAACGACTGCAGGATGTCAATTCTTAGGAAACCGGCTTGTTTCCTGGCAGTGTAAGAAGTAGACAACGGTCTCCACTTCAACCGCCGAAGCTGAGTATGTTGCAGCCTCGAGTTGCTGTTCCCAGGTTTTGTGGACACAACAACATCTTCGCGACTACGGTTTGAAATTTCTTACTACTCCTATTATGATTGATAATTATGCTGCAATTTCTGTCACAAAGAATCCCGTACAACATTCGAAAACAAAACATATCGATATTCGATATCACTTTATACGGGATTGCTTTGAGAAGAAGTTGATTGACCATGAGAAAGTACATACTAACTTTCAGAAAGCTGATCTGTTTACCAAAGCTTTTGACAAAACACGTTTTAAACTTTTGCTTGGTTTAAATGGATTGAAGACCCTCGCTGATATCCTTAAACAAGGATAACTATCTTTATTTTCTGTTAATTTTTCTTTTAAAATTTATTTTGGTTATAGGGGGTGAAAATTTAGAAAATACAAAAAGATTGTGTTTTTCGTTTGTATATATAAAACCCAAAAACATTAGAAAATTCAGAAAAATCAAAAATACTGTTATTTCTTTAATATTTTCCTTTCTTGAAAAACCAAAAACATTTCTAAAATTTGAAAAAAACAAAAAGAATGTATTTTTCTGTTTGTACAGAAAAATCCGAAAATCCAAAAAGAATGTGAAGTTTATTTTGTTTATAAGAATATTGAAAAAGACAAAAATATTGTGTTTTTTAAAAGTTTGTATAGAGAAAATCCAAAAAGATTTTTGCATGCGTTTGCTGAAAATTATGTCAATTATCTACATTTGACAGACATATACGTGTATATGTTTGGTCATGATATTTACTTGAAAATGTTCAGGTTAGCCATTTTCCTGATAATGGAAAATAGTTGGGGCGTTCGTTATGCGTTTTTAGATTATTTTCTCGTTGAAAATTATGTCGGTTATTTAAGTTTGTGAAGCATGCTTGCATGTCTTGGTCCAATTATTCACTTGTTGGATTGATAGAACAGCCATTTATTTATAGACTTATGTTAACTGGGGCGATTAAATTTATCTTTATTTTGTTTTATTCTTCTCAAAATTTTGAGTTTTTGAAGCAAAAGGAGAAAATGATAGTACATTGATTATCTTGACCCCAAGTCCAGCAAGAAGAAAGCTTAAAAGACTGTGTGCTTAATTGCATTGGTGCATTGGTAGGTCTTAAAACAACCTAGTAGAGTAAAGTATGTGATATAAACATAAAGAAACGCAAAATTGAAAGAGGTGTTAGTCTCTAGCAAAAGTCTCGGTGAGGATGGCAGAAATGTAATAACCAGACATACTCAAGCCTTAAGTTGTTGATCACCAAAAATATAATAAAGCAAATAACAAGCATTAGGATTCTGGACATTGTGAGTCTTTATGCAGCTTAATCATCTGGGTATTCATATGCATGAATATTTCATTCGCTTTCTAGAGCAAACCCAAAGTCATTAAACTTGATCACTGTTGTACTTAGTACAAAGTTCCAAATTACTGACTTGATCAAAATCCGTTGTTAGTCATACATTTGTTCCTCCCTTGCGCGCGTCTTAATACCATTAAGAAACGGACCCCAGGGGATACAATGTATGTAAGCCGACAGATGGACTCGTGTATACTCACTCACAGTAAAAGAAACTTGATGCATTGCTCAAATTTCTAAATTGGTATCAAAATTTTTGATCAACACTATAATGGTTTAAGTCAAGTTGGGGTGTTTTGGCAAAAATCAAATTAAGCTTGAACCGAGATTAGAGGCTGATAGTTTCTGATATTCTGTGCTATAATTGAACCAATTAATCATATCATAAAAACACTTAAAAATTTGTTATTAGATTTAAGTGGACAACAATACCAATGACCGACTTAACGCCAGTCATAATATCGCTGAAATATAAAACTGTGATGGAAGGGCAATTTGGTCAATATGATTCTCTGCTCAAACTCAACAAAAAACACAAAAATATGTATTGCTTTTGTTAAAATCATAGAAAAACACAAAAAGATTGTTCAATCTTTTAAATGTTCGGATATTTCTTTGTACATACAAGGGATTGAATCAAGACACAAATCAAGACACGAATCATGTCTTGTTCGCTACCCTTAAGTTAACGAACTGGGTTAGCGAATGAGCTAATTCGTTTATTTAAAATCCATATGAATCGCTTGATTCGTACAACTTGTACCTCGGGTTGCGTGCAAGGTTATAAATGACAAGAAACACGAACAGTCCTTCACTGTTCGTCTTCTTCCTTCACCCTAAAGACACCATATTCAAATTTTCTTTTAAATCTCAATATCCACATTTCGATATTTCTAAGATATATTTGGATTTCTCAGGTATAGATGAACACAACGATATGTTTTTAGTCAAAAATGATTGTGTATTTATGGTTAAATTTTGAACTTTTGTGTTTAAGGGTTTTCCGAGTGTATAAACCCTTTTGATATATGATTTGTTATAGTGAACTTTATTATTTATGACTTAATGTGATCGGAATGCTATTCCGATACCCTTGGTGGACTTTAATCGACATTTGATTATCGTTTGCTGGGTTAATTGTGTATTCATGCTCTCGGTATTTATGTTTGGTTCGTTTAACCTCAGTATACCTAGGTTTTGAGTCTCAATCTCATCACCGTAGGCTTACTAGTGTGATTGCGAATTTAACAAGCTCATTATCTTGATGATGCAACGATAGTTATGGCTAAATTGATGCTGGGTTTACACTGTTGACTATTGATGTTCATCCTAATTTTGACCTTGACAATGCGAGTCAAAGAACAAGTCTAATTTAATTGACCATTCGTTAGCCTTAGCGAATTGGAACTGTTTCGTGTCCAATTCGTTAAGGACTTATACGAACTAGCTAAGCGAATAATATAGTACACGAATCAGATGTGGATTCGTTTAAAATATAACGAACTAGATCTTTAGTTCGTTTAAAATAGTAATTCGCTATGTCTAGTTCGTTAGCTCATTTACTTGATAGCGAATCACCTTATTCGTTACTGAATTTTAATGAATCAGAGTGATATTTAACGAATGACATTTAATATTAATTAAATTTAAAAGTCACGTAATTTACTAAAGAATTTAAATCGTCTAAACGCGTAAATAGATTAAATACACATATCCTTTATCATTGAATACATTCCATCTATAAAATAATCTGATATATTTTGATGTTTAATATAATATACGTCTTCTCATATTCGTTTTTATATATACAGTAATCATGGCTGATCAACAAGAGCAACCACTACAACAAGCACAACAAGACGGTGTTATTCTACTCCCATTTGACAAGAAACACAATATCTGTGCTTATGTGAATCAAGATGTTATAGATGTGGCTGTGTTTTTGGATATGTTGGCCTTCTTACGATGTTTAAAGATACACTATGCCATAACCGCGAGACCTAAAGTGTATCTGAGTATTATCAGGCAATTTTGGAACACAGCTGAATATGTTGAAGAGGACAAAAACATTCGAGCAACAATCAATCAAACTCAGATTACAATTGATGTTGAGGTCATTCGTCGTGTACTTCAATTTGACGATAATGATGATAACCCAAGTGAATTTGACAGGCCGTTGGTTACAGGCTTATTCACATGCTTGAATTATGGTGGCGACATTCGTAAATCTATGCTGAATATAAACGGGTTATGTCCACCATACAAGTATCTTATGCATGTTCTACTTCATTGTTTGAGTGGGCGTCGTGGTGTGTTTGATGAATGTAGGCTTAGCTTGAAGTCAACATTTGTTGCTTTGATTCTGAACAAGCCGTATAATTATTCAGAATTAGTCTTCGACCATTTGAAGGAACATGTTCAGCAAACACTTCAGTCAAAGAAGTTCTTGATGTATCCTCGCTTTCTACAATTGATTATTCAAGATTTAATTCCGAACTTGGCTATTGATCAGACTTTGGTGAACGATGAACTTGATATGGAACACATGACAACTGAAATTGTGCATCGTATGTTAACTTATAGAAAGGTGAGACCACAAGATAAACGAATGATTGGTCATATAATCAATCCTAATTATGTCTGTCCTCCTAATGAACGATGGATCCATGATGATTCGGATTCCGAGCGTGAAGGGGGAGAAGGTGGGAACGATGATGATGGCGATGATGGTGGTGATGGTAATGAAGGTGCAAATGGTGGTGCTGGTGTTGCCGCTCTTAAAGAACAACAAGATGCGGTTGATGCTTCATTAGCCGCCACCATTAAGGCTCAATTAGAAAGAAAAAGAAAAGGGAAAGCTGTGGCAATTGGTGAGCCATCGAAGAAACGACGTGTCTGATGGGGCTGGTGTCAATATTGGTGTGCCGCCACCTCGTCAATCAACGCCTCCACGCCCGGTTGTGCCAATTACGACTGATACTCCGACAATGACCTTAACGACGACGATGGTATCACATGAGCAGTTGGGCATGATACCTCAATCAGCATTTATACCATTGCCAACTACTACTATGGCTACAACTCCTACAACCATACCAATGAGGCCTCCTCCTCCTCCTAGTGATCTCTCATTTATGATAATTACAAGGCCTCAAGGTCCAATACAACCAATTCATCCATCCTTGTATGCTATGCCACCATATCGTCAACAGAAATGCTTTTAAATCTTCTCCATTTGTATGAGAACCAGATGAATGCTGATCGATTTAATCAAGAACGTCTCATGGAGAATCAGAAGAAACTAGAAAGCTATGTTTCTTTCTGTCAAAAGGAAACAAAGGCTCTACGTGAGATTGTTGAGTCTCAGGGGGTGAAGATTAAAGAGCAAGAGGATCTGATTCTTCAATTAACTATCAAAGATGATGCTTCGAAAAAGATCAAGAATAATGAGGAAGATTCTGATGATGATGAGACTGGTGCTAGTGGTGAGACTAAACAAGCTCAAGACCCTGCGTCTGGTGCTGGTACGAGTTCTGTTGATGATTCAGAAAAACAGATTGTTATGTATCGTGATTACTCGGCTGCTAAACCAATTGAGATGATTGAAGCCGACACGGTAATTTTTATGGATGGATCGGGAGTGATTAGAAGCATGGTGAATAAGGATGAGATAGAGGAAGGTGAGTTTGTGGAGAGATCTTTGACACGGGAGCAGATTTCTATACTGCTTGGGCTGAATGATGATCAATTAAATGCTTTGGAGACTGGGCCCGATGTTGAAGTAGTGAATGAGGAAGGTTTGGAAGATGATCCGTATATTCATATGAATACGGATTTTATTTATGAAGATGAGGATATCGAGGTGGAAGATGTCACTGATCAGGAGTACCCTGACTTGTTTCAACACACTAATGTTGATCAAGGTGCTCCAGCATTCGATGAGCAAACATTTAAAGAAACCGAGGATGAACTGGAAAAGATCTTGAAGTGTAAGCGGACAGTTCACTCACTTGTTGAAATAACTGATGATGATATTGAGAGATGGTTCGTCATAAAGTGGGTAAAATTATTAGTGCGTATCGATATGTTGATCAAGAAAGGAAAGACACTGCTGCTGCATGGGTCAAAGCAAATCAAATGACCTCTTTCAAGACGGTTTCCAAGGTACATGGTCATATTATCTCTTGGTTGTATGATTCTGAGCTTAAAGTAGGCATAATAAAGTGGGAGAAAGGTGTACAGTATTAAGAAAAGATGATGGATGTTCTTACTTTGCCGCGGTGGGATGTTCGTACCCTCGCGAGACGTCCGCTTATCAATCGTGGGGGTTACCGAATAGCTGAGTGGTTTCATCAACACTTACTATTCGAGGTTAATCATGGATTCAAGTTCTTCAAGCCCAGGTCCCGAGACGTAAACGCCTTGTTGAGATTGATCCAAAGACCGGGTGGAAGAAACTTGTGCTAAAAGTTAAACCGCCGAAGACGATGAAGAAAGTACCGGTGAAGACGATGCCCCATCAAATGCATCTCTCTTTCAACCGATGGTACTATGACAATCGTACAGGCGAGGCCGTCATTGTTCTTGGTTGAGGACTGGAGACTGAACTGATCAAGATAATCGACCCGATGTGGTTAGTTAATTTATCTGAAACAGACAATGACGTGCTATACAAGAAGTAGATTTTGATTGAGCGCCGTGAAGATTACGACCTGGCTATGCAATTCCAACGCGTTGTGCGTGTCTGTCATGAAAATGGAATTCATAGTTGCAGAGACTGGCGGTCCAAGCGCTTCAAATAACTTAAAGACAAAGAGCTCAAGACGAGGGGGTGTCTGTTAGTGCACGGTTTTGCGTCTTGAGCCTTTGTAATTCATTAACGTTTTGTTTATTATTTAATGTAATAATTAGTTAACTTAATATCTAGTTCGTTAAGTTAAGTCTAGTTCGCTAGGGGATGTTAGAGAACTAAGATATTAAATGTATTCCCTCCTGATTCGTTAGGGGATGTTAACGAATCAGGGGGTGTTTCGTTAACTTAATATATGTAACGAAGGAGAGTCTGGTTTGCTAGGGGATGTTAGCGAACCAGATCCTCTTCTATATATAGTGAACCCCTGTTCACTGTTTATTTAAGAATTGAGAGTTAATTATCGAACCTCTGTCCAATTGTTCTCTTGATCTTCAAGCTAATATTATACGAATTACACTAACACATATATTGATAATACATATACATATACAACACTTAATCTATTGTAATTATGAGCAAGATCTATAAACGTATTAATCGGTTATTCATAGATCTGAGATCTGTTATAGTTATAGTTATTGGATTGATACGAATCGGGTTCCAACAGGTTCTCGGCTGTCAAGGCTTAAATTTGACGAAAAACTCTTATGATTGGACTGAAAACTACTTCATTGACCGAAATCACCTATTATGGACTTATAACTCATTATTTTGACAGAGAACTCATAGTTTGGACATAAAACGTTTTTAGTCAGATAAATATTATTGTTGTTTGGACTAATGTACTAAAAGGGGTTTATATTTTCATTATTTCTACGTTTGGTCCTTATAATTTAATTGAGTTGTTAATCTTAAAAGATATCAAATCCAATAGATCAATGATTATGGACTTAAGTGAGTATATTTCTAACTTGGCTCGTTTGTTGCAGTCATGGCTGATCAAGCACCTTTAAAGTATGTTGACACACATAATATTGTTGGATGTCTATTTGATTCTTCTCCTGCTCACAAGCAGTTCAAGTATATGATTGTGGGGCTGAATACCTGCAGGATTTCTGACGCCTTATGAGAAAATTGTGTGATCTGCAAGAAGATGGTGACTAATTTTTGGAACCATGCCTCTATCAATCAAGGAGGTATCAGGGGAGCGGTTTTATAGAATCAAATATCCAGAAGAAGCCTGTAATTTTCTCTGAGGCTATTATTCGTGAGATGTTGCTGTTCGGTGATCAACTTAATTACCCTACAGAATATTCTGCTAATGTTGTGGTAGAGATAGTTCAACGAATGGGATATGAGAGAACCTACCCTCCTGCCATCCAGAAGTTGTTCCATCCGTACAGGAGGTTCTTGATTAACACCTAAAAACGGGTTTAAGTGATATCATATTGAAAGATCCTTCATTGGGACTTACAACCAATAAGTTCTTTTCCTTGCTTTCTTTTGAAGTTCTTCTTCTTCAACTTACTCTTCCTTTCATTGGTTGACATTTCAGAATCAAAAGATTTCTCAGCATCTTGAGACTTAATAGATGGACATCTGCTGAGTCTCTTGGTAATCAAACATCCTTTCTACTCAAATGTTTCAACATCTTTGCTTCACCATCAACTTTCTTCTTTCCCATATTCAAATACTCAGTGTATCTCTTCTTGTAGAATGCAAAATCTTGTCCAAACTTTGTATGGTCTGGAACATGAAATGGTTTAGAAGAGAACGTATCTTGATAAGAATCGGTGTGATGACCATAAACATCACAAATTTTGCACCATACTTGACCATTGAAGCTTTCACTTGAGTTTCCCCTTTTAAATCTTTCACTTGGTCTCTGGGGATCATTCCAATGGTCTTTTGATAAGCAATTTGACCATCAAAGTAGATTGAAAAAGGTAAGAATTGTTCAATATTTTCATCTCCTCTTTCCAGTTAACTCTTCACAAAATTAATCTTTTCCAATTTGATTGAGCTTTCAATTTTTTCACTTCTTGGTCTTGACAATCTTCTTACATAATCTTCCAGACTTTCTACATCTCCCACATCAAATAATTAATGATTAGATAACACTGGATAGATTGGCAGAAAATAATCTTCACTTTTGAAGATTTCATCGTTCTTCTTGTTGACTTTGACACTTGATTTCTTGGTTGACAATTTGCTTGTATGAGTGTCATTGTTTTTGTAAACTTTAGAACCACCACAAATATCAAAGAATTTGTGTTCTCTTCTCATCTACTCATGGTGTTTTCTCATTTTTGGTGTCATTTTGGGTAGTCTTGGAACCTTCTTTTCTGAATTAACTCTTTTCTAGTCCTAACCCTTTATGCTCCCACAACTTGAGCATTGATCACTTGAAAAACTAGAGTTGTGTTCACTTGACACATTGCACTCTTGATCTTTCATAGATACTTGAATTCCAACAGATTTTCAACTCTGTTCTCTTTTGTTTCAATAGTTTTCAATACAAATTCTCCTTCCTCATCAACATCAACCATATAATAGTTCTCAAAAAATTCCACTTTTCTTCAAAGATTTTCTTGAACTTTTCAAGATATTCTCCTCTTTTCTCTTTGTCCACTTTTAATAAATAATTGTCATTAAATGGTGGCGGAACAACTTTACACTTCTCTTCTTCTTTAATCTCTTTCAATTTTCCACTGATGTTGCCAGTTGACATTAGATTTTTTAGAAAATCATCTTCAACTTGAAGTTGACTGTTCTTTAGCTTTTCTTCATGGTACATCTTCTTTAAACTTCTATCTCTGTGGTGTATCTAGATTGAGTTTCATAACTGTCCATATAATCTTGCTCTAAACCTTTGATTTTATTTTTATAGGTTATTTAACTTAATTCATACACATTAATTATACTCTGTTTCTTGAAGCATTCAGCTTTCAACTGACCAACCTCCTTTCTCAACAAATCATTCATTTCAAGTAATTCAGAAAGTTGTGAGATTTATATGTACCTGTGATGTTGAAAATTCAGCTTGATCGCCAATCTTTGCCATAAAAGCAACATTTGCTTTTTCAAAATCTTCAACATGATTGCTCCAGTCAAACAAGCCATCTAGTAGTTGTCGGGCTAAAACAACATTCCCTTGGTTTTTTGGCTGAGTGGCATTGTTTCTGTTTTTATTGGTAGGAGCTTGAGGCGGGATTTGTTGATTTCTTTGAAAAGGTTGTTGTTGAGGAATGAATTGTTGTTGCTCTGTTGTTGGAAGCTGTTGTTATAGAATTGTCTTTGTTTTTTACCTTGAACTTGGTTCTGAGAGTGGACCTGATTCCTTTGAATGTTGTTGTTGTTTTGAAACTATCTTGGTTGGTTGCATTCCCTGGAAAAATGACCAAGTTGCTGACCGTTATAGCAGATTTCTTTGGATTTGAGGTATTTATCAAATCCAATCCTGTCATTTGGTATAGAAAATGTAGACCATTGAGTTCTATTGTACAGTCTCTTGCTTCTTACAACCAACATTTCAGCTTTTCATTTAAGATCCATATCTTCGAAATCATCAGCATCAATTTGCTCCAAATCCTCTTGCACCACACTTGTATGAATCAAATTTTTGTCCATAAAGGCATTGTATGATTCAGTGAACATTGATAACGGTGCCTGATATTCATTCCCTTGATTTGTGATTCCTAAAACACAAGGAGCATATCCACTCGCTATTGTAGAGGTACCACCATCATCCAACAGCTAGACATTAAAAATTTGTTGTGCACTTTGGAGTTTCAGAATTGAATTCATGTGGTTCTTCAATGATGTGAACTTGCTGTTGATTCTTTTGTTCTAACAGTAGTTCTCTATGTTATGAATTTGAGTAGGTAATGAAGAAGAGATTCGAGATAAGTTCATTGGGAGGGATGACTACATTTCTGGGGTTACAGGTTCGTTAGAGTTGATCAGGAATTTTGTTACATCAAGGGAAATGTGTTGAGGACATGTTGGCGAAGTTCGAGTTCCAAGATTCTAAGTGTGTGGCGAGTCCCATGTCAGAAAGACCTCTTTTTTCATCTGATACTTAAGGGAAATCCGTATTTCAAACGTATTATTTATCAATGATCAGATCCCTGATGTATCTCACCGCCAATCGCCCGGATATCATGTTTGCAGTCTTTCAATGCACCTGTTTCCAGGCTAATCCTAATCTTTCTCACTTAACTGCTGTTAAACGTATTTCCAAATATTTGAAAGGGCAACTAAATCTAGGTGTTTGGTATCCCAAAAACTCATAATTTGATTTATATGCATTTGCTGACACCAATTATGGAGGTGATGATATTGAAAGGAAATCTAAGTCTTCTGGATGTCAACTCATTTTATGGAAATGCAAGAAACAGCAAACGGTGTCCACATCCACTACTTAGGCTCAGTACGTTGCTACTTCTGCCTGCTGTTCACAGGTTATCTGTATGCAACACCAATTGTTGGATTGCGATTTGGAAAATCTTGACACTCTTATATTTTGTGATAATGATGCTGCTATTGCTATTGGTAAAAATTCGGTTCAGCATTCTAAAACCAAGCACATTGACATAAACATTCATTTCATTTGTGAATATTACGACCAGAAATATATTCATCTTAAACAAGTTCACACTGCTAATAATGTGGCAGACTTATTAACAAAAACGGTCAGAATAGCTAGATTTGATTTTCTTATACTTCTCTTCTCCTTTAATCTTCTACAATTTTCCCAGATTTTGCCAATTGACACAAGATTTTTAAGAAAATCATCTTCAATTAGAAGTTGAGTGTTCTTTCGCTTTTCTTCAAAGTACATTATCTTTAAACTTTCTATCTCTATGGTGTATTTAGATTGAGTTTATTGTCCATAAAATCTTGTTCTAAACCTTTGATTTTATTTTTATATGTTATTTCACTTAATTCATACACATTAATTATACTCTATTTCTTGAAGCATTCAACTTTCAACTGACCAACCTCCTTTCTCAATATATCATTCATTTCAAGTAATTCAGAAGTTGTGAGATTTTAATGTACTTGTGATGTTGAAGATTCAACTTGATCACCAATCTTTGCCATAAAAGCAACATTTTCCTTTTCAAAATCTTAAACTTGATTGTTCCAGTCAAACAAACCATCTTGTAGATGTTGGGCTACAACAACATTCCCTTTGTTTCTTGGCTGAGTGGCATTGTTTCTGTTTTGATTGGTAGGAGCTTGAGGAGGGATTTGTTGATTTTTTTGAAAAGGTTGTTGTTGACTATGTTGTTGGAAGTTGTTATTATAGAATTGTCTTTGTTGTTGACCTTGAGCTTGGTTCTGAGACTGGAACTGATTCCTTTGAAGGTTGTTTTTGTTTTGAAACTATCTTGGTTGGTTGCATTCCCTGGCAAAATGACCAAGTTGCTGGCAGTTATAGCAGATTCCTTTCGATTTATCAAATCCAATCTGTCATTTGGTCTACAAATGTAGACCTTCCAATTCCGTTGTACAGTCTCTTGTTTCTTACAACCAACATTGTAGCTTGCCATTTAAGATCCATGTCTTCGAAATTATCAGTATCAATTTGCTCTAAATCCTCTTACACCACACTTGTATGAATCAATTTTTTGTTCACAAAGGCATTGTATGATTCAGTGAACATTGAGAACAGTGCCTAAAATTCATTCCCTTGATTTTTGTTTCTTGAAACACAAGGAGCATGTCCAGTCGCTATTAAAGATGTATCACATCATCCAACAGCTGGACATTAAAACTTTGATGCCTACTTTAGCTTCCAAATTGGCCTGCCAAAAAAACTCTTGGAGTTTCATAATTGAAATCACTGGGTTCTTCAATGATGAGAACTTGCTGTTGATTCTTCGGTTCCACCAGTACTTCTCTATGTTATGAATTTGAGGAGGTAATTAAGAAGAGATTCGAGATGAGTTCGTTGAGGGACATGACGACATTTCTGGGGTTAAAGGTTCATCAGAGTTCGTCAGGAATTTTGTTATATCAAGGGAAATATGTCGAGGACATGTTGACGAAGTTCGAGTTCCAAGATTCTAAGTGTGCGGCGACTCTCGTGACAGAAAGACCTCTATTGTCATCTGATCCTGAAGGGAAATCCGTTTTTCAAACGTATTATCGATCAATGATTAGATGCCTGATGCATCTCACCGCCATTCGCCCCGACATCATGTTTGCTGTCTGTCAATGCACGCGTTTCTAGGCTAATTCTAAACTTTCTCACTTAACTGGTGTTAAACGTGTTTTTAGATATCTAAAAGGGAAACCAAAGCTAGGTCTTAGGTATCCCAAAAACTCATAATTTAATTTATATGCATTCGCTGACACCAATTATGGAGGGTATTGTTGGAATCGGTCTGCCCAAGACACCTATTAGACTTAATGTGGCTAGTGCGTTATGATCTAAGTCGGGTCATACCCAATTACAATCTAGAAAAACACCCACGATATTTGTTATAAGATATGATCTACTAAATAAATATCAACACTTACGACATTTAAAAATGGGTTTCTAAATATTTGGACTTGTGTGGTAAAATAATTTATATGGAAAATTTATATTTTGAGAGATATATTTTATAATTTTATTTAAGTTGGTTAAATAACATGATGCATGTTACTTAACATATGTTATGTTACATTTTATATTATGTAACAAATATATAACACAAGTAATTAATTTGAAAGAGTATGAATATTTGACAAGGAATATCTTTCTCTCTCATCTATTTATTAAATTACTCTTTCAAGAGAATTAGTTGGCCAAGAGAAGTGTGCAAAGGTTGCATCTTTTCTTTCTCTCTCACACACACATTTACATGTAAACTCTTCTTTTTCTCTCTATTATTTTCGGCTAAGGGAAGGTTGAACAAGAAGGAGTTTTATAGTGTAAATCCTAGTAACCAAGGGTGCTTTGTTGGAAGCTTGAAGGGTATACAAGCTTGAGGTGCTTCTACTTTGATAACTAGTCATTCAATCGTCATCCTCCTTCATATTTCTTAGCATCTTGAAGGTAGTATGCTAAAACACCCTATGGTTGTTTTGATAGCATGTATTATGGTATATGGATCCGGGCATTGTGTTTTATATAAAATCGGTTTTATAGTAATCAAATAAACAAGATTTAAAACTAATTAATCCGCTGTATTTTTCATGTAAATGGGTTTATATGTCTTTGATAATTTTGTTAAAACCCAACAATGGAATCAAGAGCCGCTTATACAGATACATGTTTCATTATATCTAAAAATTTTCGGATTTTATTGTATGGTTCACCATATGGCCGAAAGTTTTTTTTTCTTTTATTTGTTTTTTGCTTTTGGTTACCCCTTGGTTTTTCAAGATTATACTTTACATGCACGTGATAATCTTGAAGAATTAATTCATATGGATGAATAATTATTTTGTTTCGACAAAAACCCAAAACTTTCGGTTTGGTTACCCTTGGCTGAAAGTTTTATGGATAAAAGGGGAACCATTTTCGTCTTCTAAGACCTTGCATATTTGAATGTGCATTTTGATGTTCATAACCTAGCCATGACCTTGTGTTTGTGTGTTTGCGCTGTGATTTATTCAGTTTATTCAATATGGTTGTAATATTCATTTATTTCGGTTTGTAATCTATTTATTCAATTCAAATTGGTATGTAATAATAAGTAGATTAGTTGTATTTCTTTTACTAGAGAAAAGTGTATTAGGATATATTTTTTTGTATAAGAAAAAGCAACAAAGTTACAGTTTTGGTTTTGAGCCTTAATGGACCTCATAGTCCAAGATGGGATTTTAGCCCAATGGCCAAAGCCCAAAAATGAAACCCCAAGAAAGCTAGGAGCTGAAGTTGGAGCCCAATTGAAGCCCAAATAAAGTGGAAGAGTCACAACAAAAGGTGGAAACTTGAAGCATTTGGATGCGGGGTCAAGTGAGAGTTCACCGACACATGCCTTGTGTCATTCTCTTCCTTAGGAGAGACCTTTTGGCACACTTGTTTCAGTCAACAAGTGTTGTCATTTTAGGTTGCTATGGTTATGGACTTGTGGTTGTTTTATTTATGCTTGTTTGGTTGATTTATATTTTGTTTTGCATATGGATTGTTAACAATTAAAATCAAACAACTTGCATAAAATTGGTTCCTTACAAATCATTTGGTAATTAAATTGGTTTTGTTAAAGGTTAATGATTTCATACTAAAATGGGTTATATTAAAAGGAACTTTGAAAATTGGTTTTTAAACAAAGTACCATACATTTGAATGCATGCAAATGCAAGGTACATAAAAGTTAACCAATCTAGAACTTAGAAAACTTAAATCCCTTTTAAAAACATGTTTATCACCATCCATTTATACAACACTCAAATCACTTGGGAACTCTATGTGGGATAAAGGTCACCTAACCACATTAGAGAAAACTTGTGAGTTTGAGGTGGGTTTGCCATATTTGTGGGATAAAGGTCACCTAACCACTTATTGTGCAAATTCACATGTGTGTGTAAGTAGGACGACTTGATTTGGAAACCATGTGAATGGAGTCACCGAAGCGTGGCGTACAAAGGCGTTGATGGGATTAAACATTCCAACTAAACATATGATGTTTAACCGATCTCATAAAACTAGAAGTTGCAAAGGGTTGCAATCGTCAAACGTTGACTACCTTGTTAATTCAATAGTAGGATAAAGGTCACCTAACTACTATGTGGATGTAACGTTGGGTTCTAGATTTAATCATTAGTTGTCTTGGAGACATTAAGGGTATTAACAATTAAAATTATTAAATGATATCAAAAATACTAAAATTGAGCTTTGTTAAATTATGTAAATGGCCGCAAACAACCCACCTAACGGAATTATCCCACCCGTGCATAACCTATCACTAAGAGCTATACTTTATATGGATCGTATTAACTACCACAATTTTAGGGATTGCTATAGAAACTTGAGAATTGTTCTCAAGCAAGAAAAGAAATCCAACATATTGGACGATCCTATTCCCGAGGAACCAAACATTGACGATGTTGATGCCTATAACGATTGGTTGAAATACACCGAGGATTCGGTGCAAGTTTCTTGTCTCATGTTGGGAACTATGATTCCCGAAATTCTAAAGGATTTTGAAAATCATGGGGCATATGACATGATCACCCAACTTAAAGAAATGTTTATTACTCAAGCTAGGGTGGAACGCTTCGAAACGGTTAGAGCGCTTCATGCATGTCATATGGAAGAAACCCAATTCGTTTCATCTTATGTATTTAAGATGAAAAGCCACATTGATCGACTTGAACGGCTAAATTGTCCCATGTCAAAAGAGTTAGCCAGAAATATGATCCTAAATGGCCTAACAATCATATTTGAGACTTTTGTCATGAATTATAACATGAATGGATGGGACAAGAGCATTGGTGAGCTTCACGCAATGATCAAGACGGCCGAAGCGGGAATGGGTAAAAGAGTTTTACCGGTTCTCACGATCAATGAAGGTGGCAATAAGAAGAGGCATCACCCGGAAGATAAGGCAAAGGTTGCCAAAGGTAAGGGACACGTCAAGGGCAAGTTCAAAAGGAAGACTAAATCGTAACCACCCAAACCAAAGGAGAAGAAGCTAAAGGTTGGCTGGAGGATCCGTGGTTTGGTTGTGGTGAGATAGGACATTGGATGAGGAATTGTCCAACCTATCTCAAGGAGTTGACAGAAAAGAGGAATACGGGGCAAATCTCGCGTACAACTTTCATGATCCATATTTATCTTAATGCTACTTATTCTAACACATGGGTATTGGATACCAGATTTGGAACTTATATTTGAAATTTGTTGTAGGAGTTCAAAAGAAATAAACATTTCAAGAAAGGAGATACAAGTCTCTTCATGGGCAACAGAGCAAAGGTTGATGTCGAAGCCCAAGTAGACTATGTTTTGAAGAATCCAAATGGTTTGAAAGTTGTTTTGAAAAACATTTTGTATGCTCCTAGTTTGATTAGGAACATTATCTCCGTTTCTATTTAAGAAAATATGGTTATGATTTCAAATTTGTGGACAATAGTATTTGTGCGTTCATGAATAATGTCTATTTTTAAAGCAATGCAATCCAATGGAATTTATGAATTAGTTCATGATAACACATCTTTTGATAACAAGTTGTACCAATCAAGAACCAAGAAACTCAAAATGGATTTGAGTAAGACTTATCTTTGGCATTGTCGCCTTGGTCACATAAACAAAGATCGCATACATACACTTCAAAAGATTGGTCATTTGGAATCAAATGATGATTCATTTGATAAGTGTGAAACTTGTTACAAGGAAAGATGACCAAGGAACCCTTTAGTGGAACTAATGAAAGGGAAAAATATTTATTAGGTATCATACATTCGGATGTATGTGGTCCCTTTATGGCAATGGCAAGGAATCATGAAAGATACTTCATTACCTTCGTCGATGATTTTAGTCATTATGGGTACGTGTACCTGCTAAAACACAAAGATGAAACCTTTGAAATGTTCTAAGTCTTCCAAAATGAAGTAGAAAGTGAACTCAATAAAACAATCAAAGTACTTCATTCGGATAGAGGAGGTGAATACCATAGTGATGCTTTTCTAGATCATCCTAGGCGTGGGATCATCTCACAACTTACTCCACCTGGAACACCATGACATAATGGTGTGTCCGAAAGGAGGAATCGAACTCTATTGGATATGGTTCGATCCATGATGTCTAGAAGCACATTGCCTCTATCATTTTTGGGTTTCTCATTGCTCTCGGCAGCCCGAATTCTAAATATGGCACCAACCAAGAAAGTGGACAACACACCTTTTGAAATATGGCATGGAAGATGTCCATCATTATCATATTTAAAGGTATGGGGTTGTGAGGCTTATGTTAAGAACAACACCCAAAATAAACTTTAAAGCCGATCCACTATGTGTATCTTTATAGGATATCCCAAAGACTCTATGGGATATTATTTCTACAACCCAACCGAGCAAAAGGTGTTTATTGCCCGAAAGGCCTAGATCTTAGAAACTAAGTTCCTTATGGAAGGAACTAGAAGAACGGTGGAAATCAAGGAGGATTGAGAACCACAAGCCGATACACGTTTAGTTGGAACTAGCACTCAACAAGAGGTTGTTGAGAATGATCTTGTGGTTGATCAAGACACACAAAACGTTCGCAAATCTGGTAGAATTAGTAATCCACCCGAAATATATAGATTTTTCATGGATGGATGCTATGTGGTAGATTCGGGTGAACCCGCCACATACCATGATGCGATGTCACAATCTGATTGTGACAAATGGTTTGAAGCCATGGACGTTGAGATGCAATCCATGCATGACAACCAAGTATGGGATTTTGTTGTACCACCTCTTAAATCCAAACCGGTTGGAAGTAAGTGGGTTTTCAAGAAGAAAACCGATATGCATGGAAACTTGGATACTTATAAAGCAAGACTTGTAGCAAAATGTTTTACTCAAACTCAAGGGGTTGATTATGATGTGACCTTTTCGCCGGTGGAAATGCTAAAGTCTATTAGGATATTATTTGTCAGATCCGCATATTATGACAATGAGATTTGACAAATGGCTCTCAAAACTGCTTTTCTAAATGGACATCTTGAGGAAAATTTCTATATGGTTTAGCCCGAAGGTTTTGTTGATCCACAACATCCTAATAAAGTATGCAAGTTAAAGAAATCAATCTATGGATTGAAACAAGCATCTAGGAGTTGGAATCACCATTTTGATGAAGAGATTAGAAATTTGGATTCATCAAGAACGCTGATGAGGCTTGTGTGTATAAGAAAGCTAGTGGGGGCATCATTATTTTCTTAGTATTGTATGTTGATGACATACTACTATTTGGAAATGATATTCCAACCATGGAAGGTGTAAAGGTCTGGCTAGGGAGTTGTTTTTCCATCAAGGATCTTGGTGAAGCTTCCTATAATTTGGGAATAAAGATCTATAGGGATAGATCAAGGGGGTTGATAGGTTTATACTAAAGTGTATACATAGTTAAAATCTTGAAAAGGTTCAAGTAGAAAACTCTAAGAAAGGTTTGGTACCTATTCAAAGTGGAACGAAATTAAGTGCGACTCAATGTCCAAGCTCAAAGGATGATCAAGAGAAAATGAAAGGAATCCCATACACTACGGCTATAGGATCCATCACGTATGCAATGATATGCACTAGACCGGATGTGTCATGCGCTTTGAGCATGACAAGTAGAATCCGGGAATTAGCCATTGGATGGCGGTTAAGAGTATATTGAAATACCTTAGAAGGACTAAGGATATGTTTCTAATATATGGATCTGGTGAGGAGGAACTCGTTGTAAAGGGTTACACGGATGCAAGTTTCCAAACTGATCGAGATGATTCTCGATCACAATCGGGATATGTTTTCATTATGAATGGTGGGGCAGTCTCTTGGAAGAGGGCAAAACAAGATGTGGTAGCATTGTCCACCACTGAATCAGAATGCATCGCCGCCTCATTGGCAGCTCAAGAGCTGTGTGGATAAGAAAGTTCATTGATGACCTAGGGGTGGTCCGTATCATTCAGAACCCTCTAGAGATCTTTTGTGACAACGAGGGTGCGATTTCTAAAATCAAGGAACCCCGTGCACATCAAAATACAGGGCACATTGAGCGGAGATTCAACTACATATGGTATGAAGTTGAGAAAGGAAAAATATGTATTCGCAAAGTTCACACTAATTAAAACATTACAGATCCACTCACGAAGATCATTGAAAGGCCTAAGCATGAGAATCATACTTGTGCCTTATGGCCTCGATATTCTAGTGATTGGATTTGATCTATTTTGTATTTAGATATCGGAACAATTGTTATTTTGACTCATTCATATGATTATGGTTTCTGATTATGACTTTTGAGTTATGTTCCAATTTTTATCATGTTTAAATCCGTGAATAAGTTAAGTATTCTAAATGTCCATAGTCGCTCATATTTGTGGGAACACATATAAAGGTAAGAATATTATGAACTAGGATTGGTGGATATTCATAAGGTATGAATATAGAGCACGGGTTTGCTGCCAAGGTTCATCGATATTTATGGGATATAAATATTGGACTGACCTTCCCTCAAATTTTACTGCAAAGAATCCTTGTGATTGGTGGTCATAAGTTAATTTGAGTAAAGGCGAATATCATAGTATCCTCCGACCTAAGATACATATTGGGTCTTGATATTCACCAATTATTATGCTTTGACTTAGTTCTTCGATGTTCTGAAACATGGCGGTACATAAGGCTAAGCTCAAGTGTAGTACGAGAGAATGATCACTCCGTGTCTCTAGATTTGACATGACATCTGTGGCAAAAGGATAAATGATATATTCACCTAAATCATTTTCAAGTGAGAGACTTGAAGGGGATGATGTTATTGAATGGCACTTCGTCATAGGTATTAGGTGTAGTAAACCGTTGTTAGGCGGTATTTGCTATTTGCATCAATCTTCTATGAATCTTGTGCAAGTGGGAGATTGTTGAAATCGGTTTGCCCAAGACACATATTAGAGTTGACGTGGCTAGTAGGTTATGATCCAAGTCGGGTCATACCCAATAACAAGTTAGACAAACACCCACGATATTTATTTTAAGATATGATCTAATAAATAAATATAAACACTTACGACAATTAAAAAATGAGTTTCTAAATATTTGCACTTGTATGGTAAATAAATTATATGGATAATTTTTATTTTGAGAGAGTTATGTAAAGTCAATAATTTAACTTGAAATGACATGAGGATGATTAAGGGAGATTGGAATCTTCTCAACCTCCCCAGAAATAGCTAAGAATGGAATCCGAGCACACTTGGACTCCCGACCAAGGTTTACTTGCCCTAGCAAGGTATTATGTTCTTCAGGCAGGGTTATCTTCTTAAAGTAATCTTTAGTGTCAATCCAAGCAGGGTTCACTATGTCTAGCAAGGTTGTTCTTCATAGCCAAGTAAGGTTTACTTTCGAGAAGGCTCTTGGTTAACCAAGGTTTTGAAGCCATGTTTGGAAGATCTAGCAAGGTATTCTTAAATAAAATAGTGGTTCGAGCATGCTTGATGGAAGTTGATAAAGAATTATCCTAAGGACTTCATCGGGCAAGCTTCAACTCTGAGCAAGCTACAGTGTTACCAGGACACTTGGCTTGACTTATAAGTTATTCACTAGCAAAGAGTTGAAAGGATTACTGAAGAACAAGTTTGCTCGTTAGATTACATCGGGCAAAGTTTGATATGGTCAAGAAGATTGAAGTCTACTACGTGAGTATATTCCAAAGAAAATACTCTAAGTAATGTCTACTCGGAGAACTGTTCTCCAGCACACTTCAAGGTTACCAAGTCTACTCGTAAAAGACAAAAGGCAGAATGCCTACTCGGATAATAAAACTGATACAAAGTCTACCCGGAAGACCTGTTTTTTACACTTAGTATAGTTCTGAATATGTAATTTGATTATGTACCTATCATTAGGGTTTCTAGAATATGGGACAGCTGTCAGGTGGTAGCAGGCCTATAAATAGAATGATTTAGGGCACGCCTACCACGAACAAGGGACACGGATTTTAGCCTTTCAACTTTTCAGACCTAAGAGAATATTTTCTGATATTGAGTGTGACGGCTGTCCTAGGATTGTATGGATAAACTTTCCAAAAAAGAAACCCTAATCAATTATCATTTGTATGAATCATTTATATAAATGGAAATATTTTTAGTTATGGTTTGCGTTTGTTACATTTTATTAATCCTCAAGCAACAACCCTGTTTGTTTCTGATTCCGCCGTTAACAAACAGTTTTCTTACCCAAAATAGCAACTGTCATTAACTCTCCTGTCGACACATTTATTGTGTGAGTTATAACTTAATTGTGAGTGTGAGTGATCAAATACGGGACCGACAAGTGGTATTAGAGCTTGTTTGTTGCTGTTCGGGTGAAGAAATTGTTGCTATTTGAAGATATGAAGAAGAAAGATGACGTAAGCAAAACACTGTTTCATTGAAGTGTGACGTCAGCTGCTCAGTTCTTCATTCTTTTCTAGATCTACAAATTCTCGGTGTCTTCTTTTACGTATTTCCATTAAAGCTTGAATCTTTATTAATTAATCTTGCTCCAATCAAACCAGATTTATCTGAAGATTTGTCTCTCAGATCTGATTATTTTCAAAAACTCGAATTTTACTCTGTTTTAGTTATTATCTGTTTCTGTTTTTCAAAATACCAAAATGTCTGGTTTTGAAGAGCAAGAAGTTCCCACAAACAAAATTCCTAGACTGTACGGACAGGAGAATTTCACCAAATGGAAGGTATTGTTCGAGGTTGTCATGTGCTATAACGATGTTGACATGTGGAATTCAATCAAGAATGGTCCACAAGCAGCTGATGGTGCAAATTCTACTGCTGTCGTGCGTGATAGGATGATGAAGGTGGATGACATGGCCTTAGCTATGATCAAGCTAGGACTGTCTTGGGAAATCTTAACCAAGGTTGTACATCACACAACAACTAAGGCTATGTATGATGCAATCCTTGAGATGTTTGAAGGTAACAATGAGCTGAAAAATATCAAGAAACAAATACTCAAACAACAGATTGAGAGATTCAAGTACGACGAAGGAGAAAGATTGAAATCGATTCTTGAGAGATATCTGGTGATTGTGAATGACCTGAGAACAACTGACTATGTGATGACAGACCTTGATTTGACCACAAAGCTGCTGAACTCAATGCCCAAAGAGTGGTACACAGCCAACAAATTCATCCTTTAAAAGCCCAACTTTGAAGCACTTAAGTTGGATGATGTGATCTGTTTCCTACAGGCTGCTGAGATTGATATGATCGAAAACAAGATGATCAAGGAGGAGAAGCCCTGTTTCCAGGTGTCAAATGCCCTGATTGCACCTGTGGGAAACCTATCCACTAAGAATCAGCAGCAAATTCGCATCATTGTGGAACCAAATGAACATGGTGTTGATATACCTAAATCATTCATTGGTGGGAGTACAAGTCACCAAGGCGGTCAGTCAAGATTCAATGTTTAACTTATTGATGATAATGAATCTACCTATGTGACAAGTGGACATGTGCCCTATGGTGGTGGAAGCAGTTCACAAGGGAATGATACTCAAGCTTTATTCTCCATGTTTAAAGAGTCATATAATGCATTTGTTGCTAAAAACTTGATTCACACAAGTGTAATCCAGGATTACTTGGAACAAATAGATGCTGATGACCTTAAAGACATGGATATCAAGTGCCAGGCTGCCATGTTGGCTCTTAGAAGCAAACGGTTATACAATAGGACTGGTAAATATCTTCTATCAGGGCCTAATGAAAGGATTGGATTTGACAAGTCAAAGGCCATTTGTTATAATTGTCAACAGCCTTGTCACTTTGCCAGAGAATGCAACCAGCCTAGAAACTTTCAGATGAATCAGTTCCAGAACCAATAGCCAAGAAAGTAGCACCAATACCAACAGAATCAACCAAGAAACAACTTCAACAACTATCAACAGCCCCAGATGAATAATCAACAAGTTGTACCTCATAATCAAAACTACCAAAGAAATCAATACTCTCAAACTGCTCCAACTAACCCCAACCGAAATATTCAAAATCAACCCAGAAATCATGGAAATGTAGCTGTTGCTGCACAACAAGAAGGGAATTTTGATTGGAGTGATCATGCAGATGATATCACAAAGGCTAATGTTTCTTTGATGGCAAATATTGAGAATGAGGCTGAACCTTGTACTTCTCAAGAACAGTCCACTCCACTGAATGAAGTATATATGGATAGTGGTTGTTCTAGGCACATGACTTGTGACAAAAGGTCACTTGTTAACTATGAAGAGAAGTTTGAAGGTCCAGTGGCATTTGGTAGAGATGACAATGGAGGCAAAATTGTTGGAAAAGGTATCTTGACAAATGGAAAAGCCTCATTTGACAATGTGTTCTATGTTGAGGGACTACAGTATCACCTTTTATGCATATCACAGATGTGTGATAAGGGTCATAAAGTTGGTTTTGATGATTCACATTGTTTCATATTAAGACCTGAATTTGTGATCCCACCTGAAATGATCATGATGATGGCCCCAAGGAGAGGAAATTTATATGAACTTATCATGAAAGAAGCTGTTTCAAGGGGTGATACGTGTTTTGTTTCCAAAGCCACTAAAAATAAGTCAAAATTGTGGCTTAGGAAATTGTGTCATGTGATGAAGAACATGAACAAACTTGTGAAGGGTGAGCATGTAATTGGCCTACCTACAAGAGAGTTCAGATTGGATGATAACTGTATCTCATGCCAAAAGGGCAAGCAACAAAAGTCTTATCATAAGACAAAACTCATCAACTCAATTGATCAAGTGCTTGAATTGCTTCACATGGATCTCTTTGGTCCCATGAGTGTTCCAAGCATTGGAAGGAAAAGATACTGTCTTGTGATCATTGATGATTTCTCAAGATATACTTGTGTTTATTTCCTGAGTACAAAGGATGAGACTGCAGAGTTGATTAAAGGATGTGTAACCAGGATTGAGAATCAACTGGATAAAAGGGCTAAAGTGATGAGAAGTGAAAATGGTACTGAGTTCAAAAATGTAGTTATTGAAGAGTTTTGTGCAGAAAAAGGAATACTTCAACAATTCTCAGCTCCTAGAACTCCTGAACAGAATGGTATTGCAGAAAGAAGATACAGAACAATGATTGAAGCTACAATAACCATGCTACCAAATGCTAATCTACCTGTTACATTTTGGGCAGAAGCCATCAACACAGCCTGCTATGTTCAGAACGGGGTACTTCTTAACAAAAGGCACAATAAGACTGCTTATGAAATATTCTTTAATAGAAAGCCCTATATCAAGTTTCTCAAGCCTTTTGTATGCAAATGTTCATTCTTGAACACCAAGGATTATTTAAACAAATTTCAAGCTAAATCCTTGGATTGCTTCTTTTGCTGGCTACTCAACACACTCAAAGGCCTATAGGGTATATGTGAAAGATCATTTGGTTGTGATTGAATCATCTGATGTAGTCTTTGATGAAAATCAGTTCAACACAGTTGGTGAAGCATGGCTATTTGATCTTGAAAAGTTAATCAAGTCCTTCAAGATTTATCCTGAGGACTTTAATGAAGCCATGTATAAGACAAGTGTGATTACTGAAGAATCCTCAAAGAAGCTTGATTTAGAAAAGATGTGGTCAAAGGTTGCAGAGAGGGGAAAAGAATATAAATTCATTAAACATCCTTCCACTGATGAAACTGTACCTGTTTCAGATCAAGATCAAGATCAAGATCAGAACAATGACCAAGAAACTCTAGATAATGAAGCATATCCTGATAACACAGAAGAGGCAAAGAGAAATGCAAGATATGAGGAATTTTTTCAAAGAATGAATGTTAGAAACAATGGTGAATCAACCTCTCAAATGAACAATAAAGAAGCACCTATATTTCATGATACAGCTACTGATTTAATCATTGATGAACCTGAACTCAATGATACAAATCTTGATTCTGAAGTATCTATTGATGTTGTAGTTCAATCCTCTTATGTTGAGAAGAATCACCCACCTGAAAACATCATTGGTAACCTTTATGAAAGAGTAACCTGAAGTGCATCCTACTTGAAGCTATAAGAATTTTCTTGGCTTATGCCGCCTCAAAGAATATAAGGGTATTCCAACTTGATGTCAAATCTGCATTCCTAAATGGAAAGATAGAAGAGGAGGTGTATGTAACTCAACCACTAGGATTTGAGGACCCAGTGTAACCTAACAGGGTGTATAAGTTAAACAAAGCCTTGTATGGATTGCATTAAGCACCAAGAGCTTGGTATGATGAGTTGTCAGATCATTTGCTTGATCATGGTTTCCAAAGGGGAGCCATTGATAAGACCCTCTTCTACAAGAAGAAAGGAAGAGATTTGTTGTTGCTGCAAGTTTAAGTGGATGACATTATTTTTGGGTCAACCAATGAACAGATGTGTATGGAGTTTGAAGGGGTGATGAAATCCAAATACAGTATGAGCTCAATGGTTGAAATGAACTTCTTTTTTGGATTGCAAGTTCAGCAGAAAGCCCATGGGATTTTCATCTACCAATCTAAGTATGTGCATGACATCTTAGACAAATTCAAATTCAATGATTTGAAGATTGCTTCAACTCCTATGGATACAAAATAGAAAACGGTAGCAGATGAAAAGGGGGAGCCAGTGGATGAACATGAATTCAGAGCAAAAATTGGGTCACTGATGTATCTTACTACTTCAAGACCAGATATCATGTATGTTGTTTGTGTCTGTGCAAGATTCCAGTCAAGTCCTAAGGTTTCTCACATGAATGCAGTCAAGAGAATCTTTAGATATTTGAAGGGAAGACCTGATTTAGGAATTTGGTATCCAAAGAACTAGTCATTTGATCTGTTTGCCTACACAGATAGTGACTATGGTGGGTGTAATATGAGCAGGAAGTCCACTTTAGGAGGGTGTCAATTTTGGGTGATAGATTGGTGTCATGGCAATGCAATAAGCAAACCACAGTGTCAATCTCAACTGCAGAAGCTGAGTATATTGTTGCATCTGCCTGCTGTGCTTAAGTCCTCTGGATCAGAATCAGATGCTGGATTATAGTTTGAATTTTCTAAACACCCTTATTTGCATTGATAATATTGATGCATCTTTTATTGTTAAGAATCCTGTGCAACATTCCAAGACAAAGCACATTAAAATCAGACATCATTTTATAAGAGATTGTAGTGAAAAAGGATTGATAGAAGTCAAAAGAGTTGATACAAGTGATAATTTGTCTGACCTATTCACAAAACCACTTGATAGAACCAAGTTCAACTTTCTTCTGAAAGCGTTGGGAATGATCAACTCTAATGAAGTCTGATTCATGATGTGTGCTAAATTGTGCAAACTGACTATCTTCTCACAGTCTTAGTGAATGTTGTGTATGTGTGTTTGATTATGATACTTTTTAATGTTAACTAGTATGTGCTTAACTGATTATCTGTGCAAATTAGGTATCATTGATGCATATAAATTGTTTATCAGTTAACTGATAGGATGTCATGATAAGTAGTTTGAATTTTCAAAATTGATTATATGCTTATCTGATGTCATGATTGAATGTTTGAATATGTGAATAATCTGATCAGATGATGTTTTTAGGATCTATAAGACTATGCATTGTGTGAAGTCTGCTTGTTTTGATAATGTCATTTATGGTTAAGATTTGAATATGCTATGCTTGTGATTGTGTCAAAATGTGTTTTTGAGTCAAAGTGATATGCATGACTGAAAATTGTTAAGAAACATTTTTGATCAAAACATACTTTGAAAATGCAAGAGCAAGTTGTTGATGGTGCTGAGACATGATAATACTATTCAGTTCAAGCTTTATAGAAGTTTAAAATGATATTTTCAATGAAAAGTCTCAGAGTTATTTTAACTAAAAATTATGTCATTAGCTCAAGTTGGAATGACATACACCTGTGTATGTTTGGTCCTATCATCTGTATAGATTGAGAGCATAGCCATTAACTTGAAAACTGAAAGCTGTTGGGGCAATTGTAACTTGTTTTCTGTTCTTTCACTTAAAATTATGACAATAACTCTGTTTTTGAAAGGACATGTATTCACATATATGTTTGGTCCTGTTAACCACTTGTGGACAAACAGGATAGCATTTACCTGACAATTAAGAGATATTGGGGTGACTGAGTATTAAACTTTATTAAAATGGGAAATGATAGTACATTGACTACTTAGCCAATCATTTGAAATTAATAGACTAAAAAGACACTTAGTACAGTCATTAACATTTATGGTTGCTTTCCCATGATGTGTAAAATCTAAGGTGATATAAACATAAAGAAACTGCTAAGCTTTATGTGGAGTTACATTGTTGACTATGCATGTTCCAAGATAAATCTTTCCGAATGATAGGCAGAAAAGTGATTATCCAGTAACACACGAGCCCGTTGGTATTTGGTCCCCAAAATGAAGTATTTAAACGAAAATGACAAAGAACAAGTAATGAGCAAAAAGAACAGTTTAAACAGCACAATGTTGTTAAGTGCTCACAAAAAAAAAAGGAAACACCATAAGTTCTGTCATTAAAAGTTTTTAACCAAATCCAGGGGGTCAAAGTCAAGTTGGGGTGATCTGGAGTAAGCCAAATAAGCCTTGAGAATAGATACGGAGCGTTAGAAAATAATATGTGTTATTCATTAAGTTTTATGCATATTAACTGAACCTTAATCATATCACCAAAGAAATGAAATTCATGCTAAGTCAAGACCTACTGTTAACCTATCTATACTGTCATAATAATGTTGAGAATGAAGTACTAAGAAAGCTACTTAGTCAATATGATCCCATACTTGAGATCTTTTCAGCAAAAGAAAGAAACTGTTTTGAAAAGAAACATGACTGAAATTTGATCTCTTAATGCACCATTTGCTCTTAACCATTGATTTTTATTGATAAATATAACTAATATTGTGTTTAAGTCAAAAAGTGTTGTATTTTACCTTCAAAAGGATGAATATGTATTTTCGGGTAAGGTTTGATGTTTTATAACCTTTCAGAGCATACTTAGATGTTTTTATCTAAGTTTGTCCGTTTCGAGCATGCTTTGAAGTATTTGATATTTTTTGGGTAGAGTTCACTATTTTACTTGAAATTTAACATTCCTATCAAGCTTGATATTTTTCTATGTTTGAATTTGATGTTTACTATCAAGCTTTCATATAGTTAGGACTTTCGAGCATACTTTAGTGATTTGATTGAAAGTACATCTGTTTCTAGCAAACTAGTTGATATGATTGATTGCACTGTTAACTTGCAAGCTTTGTTGATTTCTAAAATTTCTAGCAAACTTAACTGTTTATAGGTTGTTTAAATTAATATAGCAAGCATTGCAATTAGATGTGATATTCTAGCAAGCTTTAGTGATTTTGGACTTTATAGCACACTTATGTGTTTGTTTTACTGTTTAAATTCATTTCTAGCAAGCTATGCGTTACTTGTGTTTATGATTCTTTGAAATTACAAGTATTTTCGGGCAAACCTATTTTCCCGGGCACACTTTATATTTCGGGCACACTTTGAAATTATTAAATGTTCCCTTAATATACTTGGTAAATTCAAAACTTGACTTTCCGAGTACACTTTGTGTTAAGAATCCCTATCTAGCACACTTTGTATTTTTGAAGTCATTCGAGCATACTTTGCATCAAAGTATACTTGACTGAAATCTATGAACTATTTGCATCAAAGTACACTTTGTATTTTTGTGTTCCTTCTATGGATAGTATATATTGTTCCTTCTATGGATAGTACACGTCGTTCCTTCTATGGAAAATATATAGTGTTCCTTCTATGGATAGTATATAGTGTTCCTTCTATGGATAGTACACGTCGTTCCCTCTATGGAAAGTATATAGTGATTCTTCTATGGATAGTATATAGTGGGCCTTCTATCGATAATATGTAGTGATTCTTATATGGACAATAGTAAATGTTATTATGTTACGTTCCTCTTATGGATATTTATCAAAAGGTTAAGGTACTAATACGTATCTCTGGATACGAGTAACTATGTATATGAATGTATTGTATGTTTCTAGATTAACTAGAACTCACTCAGCGTAGCTGACTTTTATTATGCACGCAGGTAAATAGATTAAAGCAGCAGGCTTTAGGGATACACATGGGATGATCTGAAGAGGCTGGCATCCGAAAAAGAACTATCATGACTTTTTAATACTATGTTTTATGTTATGTTTAAAGATAAGATTTGAATGTTTTGTATTGAATGATTGAAGTTAAATTATCTGCGAAATGTTTTAATTAACTATTATTTGTAGAACTGTGTTTATGAGTAAATCCAACGTCCAAAGTAGGGCACCGATAACGGGGCCTTACAAGTTGGTATCAGAGCATAAGTTCGAGAGAATTAAGCGTCCCACATTCTTAGGCTCGAACAGAGAATGGGACTTAAGTAAGAAAAGAAAGAAGATGCCAGTCCAAGAAAGCCATGTGTCGCTCAAGCAAGCTCGGTAATGGTAAGTTGCATGACTAAGTTCATGTAAAGATTTAGAAATATATGTATATGTATGTTAAATGAAAGTGAGAGAATATATTAAGTTAGCTTAATTGCTAAGTAAAGAATTTCTGTATACAAGCTTAATTGCTAGGGAAAGAATGTGTGTATGCTAGCTTAGTTGCTAGGGATAAGAATATAGGTTATATGTATGTTTACATGATTATGTGAGAAGTAGAAACTAGCATAAATGAAATCATGAAAGTAAGTGTGAAGGACCTGAGGAGTAATGTAAAGAGTAATTACACTTGGCCAATGTCGTTAACTACTTACCTTACGAATCATGTGCTAAATAATTCCTAAAGTGAAAACGTTTGTGTTTCCTTAGAGATAAGATAGATGAATGCTACAAAGCACGAGGAGGTCCTACTGAAAGCTGTGATAAGACACGTGTTAACCAGACACCCTTTTGAAGAATGTGTGGCACAGCAATATACGAAAGCAGCGGGACTCAAACTGTATAAAGTAATGTAGAAGGATCACGATTGAAGCTTGTAGTCAAATACACTAAGGGAGTTGCCCAATTGTCACCGAAGCATCAAGGACAGCCAAAACTCGTCACAAGTCTGTATAAGGAAGCGTATCATCGAGGACTTCATGGACAAGCTACCTAAGACAGCTAAAACTAATGAACATCACTCGATGATTGTGAGCCAAAAGGATAAACCGGTAAGATAGGAAAAGCTAAGTCGGTTCAAGAAAGGATTTGAATAAAGGAAGTATTCCTTTTACAAGGACTAAGAAGGTTTCAAGGACGAAACCTCTTATAAGGTGGGTAGACTTGTAACATCCCGAAATTTCTAAGAATAATACTTAATATATTATTTGTTTACGGTGGAAAAGTTTAATTGAGTTAGTAGAGAAATAATAAAATAATAAGGATTGAAGGATAAGTAGGTTAATTAGATAGAGTTAATTATGGACTAAAAAGGAAAGATGGGCCTAAGCACATGGGCTTAAGGGAGTATAAATACCCCATAAAACCCTAATCCTTTCCATTTTCATACATCTCTACACCATAGCCTACACCATCAAAAACACACACTTCTCCAATTCCCGTTTTTCAGAAAACCATCCACAAAGACACAAAGATTCCCAGAGATCTAACCGTTGGATCGGTTCAAATTTTAATTGAGTGTTCATGGTATATAAATGAGGATTTCTGCCGATTAGATCTTCGATCAGAGGTCGCGAAGTCTGGTTTGTATCAGCAAAACCGTAGCAGCTCAAAAGTGAAGATTTCGGCGACTGTTCAGTTATTCTGGCGGTTTCCGGCGAATGCGAGGATTTGAAGATCTAGGCGAGACGGTTACGTGGTCGCCTAAATCACACAATTCTGAGTTTGTTTGATATGGTTTTGGTCTATTCGAGTGATTTTGATTATAAACATCAAATGTACGTTTTTGTTTAAAAGGTTTACTGTTCATGTACGGATTTACATGAAAACTGGTAGGATGATAGATCGGGTCATGATTATTAATAAACTAATAAACTTGATAGTAAACGGGTTAGTTGGTTCGTTTCGGGTAAAACGAGTAGTATTCAGTTCGTGAAAAGGACGGGTAAACGAAGTCGGTTTTGCATGAAACTTGGTAGGATAGTAAATCGGGTATTGATGTGCCATAAAAATGTATACTTGATGTCAAAAGTGGACTTAATTAACTTACGGGTATATACGGATTCACTTAGAAACCCTAGATCTAGTTAAAATGGGTTGGACATACGTATATATCTTTATCTACCTTCGACTACAAAACAAAAGGTTTACCAACAAACTTTAAACATGCCTTGTGATCATTTTCTTTTCTTTTTTAAAATGAAAAACAATTTCTACCACTCGAAGACACTAACAGAAGATGATACTCGAATTTCTATTGGTTTAACCTTCAACTTCATGCTCTTGAAAAAGAGTAGTTACCAAATATGATTAAGATGTTATGATCTATTTAATGGAGAATTTTTAACGGGGAATGAGATAATAAAGTTCATATAGGAGAAAAAATGAGTTTTGTCTAAACTTACTAAACACGTTTACGAGGCGATGCATGATGTGCTTAAAGAGATTGTCCTCTTTGTTTTATGTTTATGAAATTTATGATTCAATTTTGTTGATTCGTGATCTTGTTTGTCAATCGTATGCTCTAAGGCGTGGACGTAAAAAATTTATGGAGTGTCTTCAAGTGTAACATACAACAACAATGGTTGAAATTTCATTATTTTTGCATTTAAAAGTGTTGGTTAAACCTCACTATATGAGTTGAAACTCACAGTTACTATTAACTAAACACACTTTACTTGGAATTTGATTCAAACATTAATCTTTAAATTAGAGCTAATGAAAGTATATTTGTCCAATCAATTTCTTAATATGACTGTTGACTAAAAAGTTACAAGAAATACTAACATCTATTACAAACAATAATTAGTTGTAACTAAAAAAGACCTGTGACTAAGCGGTACTATAACAAATCAAACTATTACCGACCAAAGCTCTATTATAACTCGCAGCAACGCCCGGGTACTTCTGCTAGTTATATTATTGTAACACCCCGTAACCGCAGCGGAAACGTAAACGGGATGCAACAGACACGTCTGATATCAACAGCATTGCTTATAAAGAAAACACTACTACATTAATTTACATCATATTACATTGTTCCGAGTTTAGTTACCGTCTAGGCGTTAACACATAAGTTTTACCAACAATACATTAACATATTTAATACAAATAGTTCATTAAGCTTCCACAAAAAGCACGCATCGTCAAGCATGTAGCAATTATTCCAGTTTGGGAGTACCTAGAAAGCATGTAAAGAAAACGGGTCAACTACGAATAGTTGGTGAGTTTCACTAATTTAAATAAACAGTGACAAATCATTATAATAATCATATATTAGCGATGTAATTATGCTGAGCCCACAAGTGAAACCTCTGACTATCCACATACAACCCCATGGCATACTCCGCCCACGAACCTGCCCCAAACCGCTATGTCTAACATTACATAGCAAAATAAATAACAACAAAATAGACATGTGCAACTGGCTGGGAAACATCATCAAATCCATGCCGGACCAGTTGGGTTTGTCAGACCAATAGTACTATTCACACTCTACCGGCTTTCAGTTAATCACTCGTGTTGCGGGGCCTTACAATGTTAGCAACTCAGACAATTACCATCTTAGTACATTTCCGTACGATTCCCGTACAATGAAATATATATAAATCCACGCAAATCCATGCGTTCAGTATGTACTTAAACATTTCAATAATAACATGCTTTCCGCCCCGGGAAAATATTTAAAAACAATTCAGAAAAAGGGGCTCGTGAAACTCACCTTATCGTAAGCAATTAGGTGACACAGTACGCAAGCTTTTAATCCGGATCTGTAATACGATCCCTAAGTTCGTTACTATACAATCACTATTAATATAACTTTAACCGTGTTAACCGGTACATCTGGGGACACTGTTAACCCAGCACTGTACCCGTTCCGGGGGCAATGTTAACCCAGAAACACTTCTCCGGACTCAGATTGTGATATCGTTTAGAGTTCAATGGTTAAAATTACTATTAATTCGTTTTCCCCGTTTTGCGTGCCTAGCACGGTTATCCGTTTTTACGTTTCAAAAATGAGTTTGGTCACACACGACCCGAAAATAGTTGCTGACTGATAATTTAATTAAAGTTGCGAATTTAGAGCTCGGTTTAGACGCCCCGATTGGCCGCGGGCCCCGTTTCCGTCTTTAGTGTACCGGAAACTGTTAAATCGAATAAAATTACTCAATTCATCCGGATTATTTTCGGACGATTCATTTTTACTTGTTTAACTCAATTATATGAAAATAGTTCAATTTTAGGGTTTTTATACACCAGTCAGCTCGTTTAGGCGAACTTTACCGGTTTACGCGTTTTAAGCTTTAAAAGTTTGTTTTTATCTTCTTTTTAGCACAAATAATTATCCGTTTAGTCTCGGATCTTGAAATTTTGCACAAATCACTTTTTGAAAGTGGGGAATTTTATAAAAATATTTCCAGAATTAATTTTTATATTTAAAATTTATTTATCTATTTTTAAACACCATTTAAACACTAAATATGTCGTAAATACCAAACGACCTTAGAAAACTCCCAAATTTTTCCTGGATAACCCCTGCCATCCCCATAGTCCCCTGTAATTTGTTCAGAACCAAAATCTATTTTTACATGCCATTTTCACTAAAACCGAGCTAGAAAACCCTAGAACTTGTTTAACCGAAAAGCCTACTTAGACTTTTCCAACGGATCTAAAATTTTGTGTGTAACTTTTACATGTTATAAAAAGTTTATCTAGAATTTTCCAGAGTTTTTTATGATATTTAACTATTTTTCACCATTTTTAGCCAAAACCAAACATTAAATTCACCAAATATTCATCCTTAGTCCAAAAATTACCAAAATTTCACAGATCTCATATTTTCATGTGTAGATCATCTCTGTGAAATTTCGTAGCCTAACTCTAAACGTACCACAATCTGTCCAAAAACTCATAACCGAACATAAACCGAACTACCTTGTGTTTTTAGCTTCCAACCGCAAGGATCTTGCTTTCTAGCCTTTGTTAACAACTAGATACAACACCCACAAGCACAATAACACCACACCAAGCAAGTTACACCCACAATCAAGCCATTTCTTTCATGGTTTCGGTTATGATTTAAAAACAAAGATTTAACCGTGAAAATTCGTTTTTGGTTCGTTTAACTCCTTTCTTGGACCAAGATCCCTTGAATAACCCGTATACATCACTTGATCATGCAAGAATCGGTTTTCATCTCGGGTTTTCACCCTTTTTCACTTGAAACCCTCATTTTCTTGCAAATAAACTCAAGAAACGAAGATGAACACGTAAATAACTCGATTTTTACCTCGGTTTTCTTGCTACAAACTCGGGTTTTAGCTCATGAACTTGAGAGAAAATGATGAATGTTGAATATTGTTAAAAAAAAAAATAATAAAGCAAAGGGGTTACACCCCTTATTCCGATCGGAGTGAGAGGGAGGTGGGGTGGGACCCACTTCTCCATTTTTAGCCACACATTTGGATATCAGAGATCTGGATAATGTTTTGGATAATCTGGTTCAGTTCGTTTTTTGGTTAAATGTTTAATTCGGCTTAAAACGAGGCTAAAATGGTCGTTTTCGGCTTAAAAATGAAATTTATATAAAACCGATTTAAAAACTATAAAAACTTAAACCATGACATTTATTAACTTAAAACATCATATTATTAATAATTGTGCATCTTTTTCGGCTTGATCGATCGTCTCTTGCTCGGTTTGGTATTAAAGGTTTCGTTTAACGTACCGACGTACCATTAAATCGAAAATTCTATTTCTGTGCTCTAATTCACTTATCCCGAAGCTTTAATACTTCGTGAACATCACTAAATATCATATATCTCGTCTATAATGTAATCCTCGATTCATTCGGGCTTCAATAACCGTTAATCGGTTAATCGTATTTCCAATACGATTAACTGTATAATCGAATATAATCCGTACTGTGAATCATACCTACTTGTATAAACACATTATAATTCATATATTCATTATTAAATAACACATAAATAGTATATACCGGTTTGGGTATACCTGATTCTGCCGGAATCGTTACAATTATTAAGGAAGAGTGAGGGACAATGATGGTAATTTCACAATTAGAGGACGAGGACCAATACGACATTTTATAATTGGGCAGAAAAAGTAATTTGTCCTTACATCATTCCGTTCTTCAAGCGTATCATACAAGTTCATGAAGCATCATGTTTATGGTAATTACTCTTCTATCCTTTAAGGTTAATGGTGCCATCAATTAATCTCATTAAAGTGTTATCATGCATCTATATTATTATTTTCATAATGACATTCAATTGATTAATAAACCTTTAAGGGAAATTAATGGAATTAAAGGTGTATAACTAAATGGTTTTTGACGTTAATAATTCATAAGAAAACCAACGGTCTTTTAAGTTATATACCAGATTATTATAAATACAAGATTATTATAAATACCTTCAATTGGTTAGTAGCAAATCAAGCATCAACTATGGCTTTCACTTTTGTTGGAATTGAAGCTCAATATGATATATTGAAGCTAAAGAATGAGTATGGCCTGGATTGTTCCAAAAGTGCAGATATTAGATTGGCGGTGATAAAAAAGTGACCCGTGAAGTTTCATAGGCCAAATTTGGAGGATCTTGCAATGGATGTGTTGGGGCTGCATATGGAGAAGCCTAAGCATGTGTATATGAGTAACTGGGCGGCAATAGAGTTGAATGAGAATCAAGTGGAGTATGCATGTTTTGTGTCTATACTTCTTATGATATTGGTTACGGTTTTACTAGAAAATCTTTTAGATACTGGCTTTATAATATTTTCTTTGGTTTCTTGGGCGATTAGGGCTTGAAATTGAAGGTTGTCTATGATTTTAATTTTTGGGTTAATTATTAATGTAAACTCGTGACAATATCGGTGTATGAATTTAAAAAAGTTGTTTAATGTTGTCTACTATGTGTGAAATTAAGCATTAAAACTGTTTTCTATTGCACACTAAAAATTGAGGAATATGTAACTGATTTTAGATTATAGTATTCGTTAAGGGATATATGTATGTAACATCCCGAAATTTCGACGAATAATATTTAATATACTATTTTATTTATGGTGGAAAAGTATACTAGAGTTAGTAAAGAATTAATAAAATAATAAGGATAGAAGGATAAGTAAGCTAATTAGATGGAATTAATTATGGACCAAAAAGGAAAGATTGGCCTAAGGTACATGGGCTTAAGAGAGTATAAATACCCCTTAAATCTCTAATCCTTTCCATTTTCACACATCTCTACACCATAGCCTACACCATCAAAAATACACACTTCTCCAATTCCCGTTTTTGAGAAAACCACCCACAAAGACACAAAGATTTCTGGAGATACAACAGTCGGATCGGTATCAAATTTTAAATGAGTGTTCAGGGTATATAAATGAACATTACCACTTATTAGATCTTTGATCAGAGGTCGCGGTTTGTATCAGCAAAACCGTAGTAGCTCAAAAGTGAAGATTCCGGCGACTATAGCGGTGGTTTTCGGTGAAAGCAAGTTGATGGATTTGTAGATCTGGGCGAGACGGTTACGTGGACACTTGAATCACACAATTCCGAGTTTGTTTGATATGGTTTTGGTCTATTCTAGTGATTTTGATTATGAACATCAAATGTATGTTTTTTTAAAAAGGTTTGCTGTTCATGAACGGATTTACATGAAAATTGATAGGATGATAGATCGGGTCATGATTATTAAGAAAGTAATGAACTTGATAGTAAACGGGTTAGTTGGTTCGTTTCGGGTAAAACGAGTAGTATTCGGTTCGTGAAAAGGACGAGTAAACGAAGTCGGTTTTGCATGAAACTTGGTAGGATAGTAAATTGAATGTTGATGTGCCATAAAAATGTAAACTTAATGTCAAAACTGGACTTAATGAACTTACGGGTATATATGGTTTCACTTAGAAACCCTAGATCTAGTCAAAATGGGTTTGAAATTAATAAAGGTTTGAAATTAATAATGATTTGAAATTTATAAAGGTTCGAATACATTGTAAATTCACATACATTATATATATATTCGAATACATTTTAGGATCGCATACAATACACACACACACACACACACACATATATATATATTCTAATACACTAAATAGTTCGCATAAAATATATTCATTCGAATAAGGACTCGAATACCTAGATATATTCGAATACATTATATATGTTCGAATAGAATGGAAGACTCGAATACATTGTTGTATCGCATACAACACATATACTCGATTACACTGAAGGACTCGCAAACAATGAATCTATTCGCATACATCGTAGATTTGAATACAGTAATGTATTAGAATACAATTGTGTATTCGAATATAATAATTTATTCGAATACAATAGTGTATTCGAATACACCATGTATTCGTGTACATATGTGTTTTCGTACGAGCCCTTTTGAATACAGAAAAAATAGAAAGGAAGATTAAGCAAGGGTTGAGCATTCAATTACAAAAGGAAAGAAAGAAAGATACATTGTATTCGAATACATCAGTGTTTGAGAATAAAATTGTATTCTAATATGAATACAATACTATATAAAGCCATTAGAATAGACCAGACTTAGTCATTTCTGGTGAAACCTGAATAATGTGATTAGGACAAGTATTGATACACGTAATTCATATACAGTTAGCCTGGCTCAATTAAAGAAAGGAATAACCGTGAACGGAGAACGTAACAGGATCCAGGTGAGTTTCTAGCCCCATTTCCTTGTTATGTTTTCGGGGTTGTGTGCATACTCAATGTGAAATGTTAATACACTTACCTTAAGTGGTAAGTGTATGCCATAGATAATTTATGTGATAGATATTATATCCAGGTCATGGATGAACGTTTGTCGATGCGTGAACGATCTTCGGATACTGCACGTACCGCCAAGGAATGTGATTATAGTTGTATGTATGGTATGTGGAAGCAAGTGTGTGAACGATGTGCGGTGTCTACGTCTGATATAGTATGTTAGAATGGCAAATCCCTCTAACTTCTATCGGGCATAAACGTTGGAAGTGATAGTGTAGATAAGAACTATGGACCTGATTAATGTATCTTAAAGGGATATTATATGTTAAAGTATATGTTCCTTAAATGGATAATGAACATTAATCCTTCTTTGGATAGTATTTAGTGTTCCGTCTATGGATAGTATATAGTGTTCCTTCTATGGATAGTACACGCCATTCCTTCTATGGAAAATATATAGTGTTCCTTCTATGGATAGTATATAGTGTTCCTTCTATGGATAGTACACGTCGTTCCTTCTATGGATAGTATACAGTGCTCCTTCTAAGGATAGTATATAGTGTTCCTTCTATCGATAATATGTAGTGATTCTTATATGGACAATAGTAAATGTTATTATGTTACGTTCCTATTATGGATATTTATAAAAAGGTTAAGGTACTAATAAGTATCTCGGGATATGAGTAAGTATGTATATGAATGTATTGTATGTTGCCATATTAACTAGAACTCACTCAGCATAGCTGACTTTTAGTATGCACGCAGGTAAATAGATTAAAGAAGCAGGCTTGAGGAAGACACATGTGATGATCTGAAGAGGCTGGCATCCGAAAAAGAACTATCATGACTTTTTAATACGACATTTTATGTTGTGTTTAAAGATAAGATTTGAATGTTTTGTATTGAATGATTGAAGTTAAATTATCTGCGAAATGTTTTAATTAACTCTGATTTGTAGAACTGTGTTTATGAGTAAATCCAACGTCCAAAGTAGGGCACCGATAAAGGGGCCTTACAAGTTGGTATCAGAGAATAAGTTCGCAAGAATTAAGCATCCTACATGCTTAGATTTGAACAGATAATGAGACTTAAGTAAGAAAAGAAAGAAGATGCCAGTTCAAGAGAGCCATATGTCGCCCAAGCAAGCTCGGTAACGGTAAGTTGCATGATTAAGTTTATGTAAAGATTTAAAAATATATGTATATGTATGTTAAATGAAAGTGAATGAATATGTTATGTTAGCTTAATTGCTAAGGAAAGAATTTCTGTATACTAGCTTAATTGCTAGGGAAAGAATGTGTGCATGCTAGCTTAATTGCTAGGGATAAGAATGTAGGTTAGATGTATGTTTACATGATTTGTGAGAAGTAGAAACTAGCACAAGTGAAATCATGAAAGGAAGTGTGTAGGACCTGAGGAGTAATGTAAAGAGTTAATTACACTTGGCCAATGACGTTAACTACTTACCTTACGAATCATGTGCTAAATAATTCCTATAGTGATATCGTTTGTGTTTCCTTAGAGATAAGATAGATGACTACCAAAGGGACGGGCACGAGGAGGTCGTACTGAAAGCTGTGATAAGACACGTGTCAACCAGACACCCTATTGAATAATGTGTGGCACAGGGATATACGAAAGCAGCGGGACTCTAACTGTAGAAAGTAAAGAAAAAGGATCACGATTGAAGCTTGTAGTCAAATACACTAAGGGAGTTATCCAATTGTCACCGAAACATCAACGACAGCCAAAACTGGTCACAAGTCTATATAAGGAAGCGTATCATCGAGGGCTTCATGGACAAGCTACCTAAGACAGCTAAAACTAATGAACATCACTCGATGATTGTGAGCCAAAAGGATAAACCGGTAAGATAGGAAAAGCTAAGTCAGTTCAAGAAAAGATTTGAATACAGGAAGTATTCCTTTTAAAAGGACTAAGCATGTTTCGAGGAAGAAACCTATTATAAGGTGGGTAGACTTGTGGGTAGTCTTGTAACATCCCGAGATTTCTAAGAATAATACATAATATATTATTTATTTATGGTGGAAAAGTTTACTTGAGTTAGTAGAGAAATAATAAAATAATAAGGATGGAAGGATAAGTAGGTTAATTAGATAGAGTTAATTATGGACCAAAGAGGAAAGATGGGCTTAAACTCCATGGGCTTAAGGGAGTATAAATACCCGTTAAAACCCTAATTCTTTCCATTTTAATACATCTCTACGCCATAGCCTACACCATCAAAAACACACACTTCTCCAATTCCCGTTTTTGAGAAAACCACCCACAAAGACACAAAGATTCCCAGAGATCAAACCGTTGGATCGGTTCAAATTTTAATTGAGTGTTCATGGTATATAAATGAAGACTTCCACCGATTAGATCTACGATAAGAGGTCGCGGAGTCTGGTTTGTATCAGCAAAACCGTAGCAGCTCAAAAATGAAGATTCCGGCGAGTGTTCAGCTGCTCCGGCGATTGTAACGGCAGTTTCCGACGAAGGCGAGCTGATGGATTTGCCGATCTGGACGATACGGTTACGTGGCCGCTTGAATCACACAATTCCGAGCTTGTTTGATATGGTTTTGGTCTATTCGAGTGATTTTGATTATAAACATCAAATGTACGTTTTTTTTTAAAAAGGTTGACTGTTCATGTACGGATTTATATGAAAATTGGTAGGATGATAGATCGGGTCATGATTATTAATAAAGTAATGAACTTGATAGTAAATGGGTTAGTTGGGTCGTTTCGGGTAAAACGAGTAGTATTCGGTTCGTGAAAAGGACGGGTAAACGAAGTCGGTTTTGCATGAAACTTGGTAGGATAGTAAATCGGGTATTGGTGTGCCATAAAAATGTAAACTTGATGTCAAAAGTGGACTTAATGAACTTACGGGTATATACGGATTCACTTAGAAACTCTAGATCTAGTTAAAATGGGTTGGAAATTAATAATGGTTCGAATACATTGTAAATTCACATACATTATGTATATATATTCGAATACAATTAACGTTCGGATACAATATATATATATACATATATATATTCATATTAATATTTAAATACACTAAATGGTTCGCATACAATATATTCATTCGAATACACTTAAGAACTCGAAAACATAGATATATTCGAATACATTATATATGCTCAAATAGAATGGAAGACAAACATACATTGTTGTATCGCATACAACACATATACTAGATTACATAGAAGGACTTGCATACAATGCATCTATTCGCAGACATCGTAGAATCGAATATAGTAATGTATTCGAATACAATACTATATAAAGCCATTAGAATAGACCTGACATAGTCATTTCTGGTGAAACCTGAATAATGTGATTAGGACAAGTATTGATACACGTAATTCATATACAGTTAGCCTGGCTCAGTTAAAGAAAGGAATAACCGTGAACGGAGAACGTAACAGGATCCAGGTGAGATTCTAGCCCCATTTCCTTGTTATGTTTTCGGGGTTTTGTGCATACTCAATGTGAAATGTTAATACACTTACCTTAAGTGGTAAATTTATGCCATAGATAATTTATGTGATAGATATTATATTCAGGTCATGGATGAATGCTTGTCGATGCATGAACGATCTTCGGATATTGCACGTATCACCAAGGAATGTGATTATAGTTGTATGTATGGTATGTGGAAGCAAGTATATGAACGATATGCGGGGTCTACGTCTTATATAGTAAGTTAGGATGGCAAATCCCTCTAACTTCTATCGGGCATAAACGTGGGAAGTGATAGTGTAGATAAGGACTATGGACCTGATTAGTGTACCTTAAGGTATATTAAATGTTAAAGTATATGACCTTAAATGGATAATGAACATTGATCCTTCTTTGGATAGTATATAGTGTTCCTTCTATGGATAGTATATAGTGTTCCTTCTATGGATAGTACACGCCGTTCCTTCTATGGATAATATGTAGTGTTCCTTCTATGGATAGTACACGTCGTTCCCTCTATGGATAGTATATAGTGCTCCTTCTATGGATACTATATAGTGTTCCTTCTATTGATAATATGTAAAGATTCTTATATGGACAATAGTAAATGTTATTATGTTACGTTTCTCTTATGGATATTTATAATACGGTTAAGGTACTAATACGTATCTCTGGATATAAGTAAGTATGTATATGAATGTATTATATGTTGCCTAATTAACTAGAACTCACTCAGCTTAGCTGACTTTTAGTATGCACGCATGTAAATAGATTAAAGCAGCGGGCTTGAGGGAGACACATGGCATGATCTGAAGAGGCTAGCATCCGAAAAAGAACTATCATGACGTTTTATGTTATGTTTAAATATAAGATTTGAATGTTTTGTATTGAATGATTAAAGTTAACGTATCCGCGAAATTTTTTAATTAACTCTGATTTGTAGAACTGTGTTTATGAGTAAATCCAACGTCCAAAGTAGAGCACCGGTAACGTATCCGCGAAATTGTATTCTAATATTAATACAATACTTTATAGAGCCATTAGAATAGACCAGACTTAGTCATTTCTGGTGAAACCTGAATGTGTGATTAGGACAAGTATTGATACACGTAATTCATATACAGTTAGCTGGTCTCAATTAAAGAAAGGAATAACCGTGAACGGAGAACATGACAGGATCCAGGTGAGTTTCTAGCCACATTTCCTTGTTATGTTTTCGGGGCTGTGTGCATACTCAATGTGAAATGTTAATACACTTACCTTAAGTGGTAAGTTTATGCCATAGATAATTTATGTGATAGATATTATATTCAGGTCATGGATGAATGCTTGTCGATTCTTGAACGATCTTCGGATATTTCACGCATCGCCAAGGAATGTGATTATAGTTGTATGTATGGTATGTGGAATCAAGTGTATGAAAGATATGTGGGGTCTACTTCTGATATTCCCGAAATTTCTAAAATAATATTAGTTATATTATTTATTGTCAGTGAGGAAGTTTACTTGGGTTAGCGGGAAATAATTAAATAAAGTAGGAGTTAGTATGGGTCGGGCTAGTGTTGGGTAATGGATATGGGTTATGGACTTGGGAAATAAGGAAGAGGCCATGGGCTTAAGCCAATGATCCATAATTATATAAACCTTAAATTCTCATTTTCCATTCATTCACACATATTCCATAAACCACCAAAACACACACATAGATCTCTCTCATATTACACTCTCACTCTAGCCGAAACCAATAAGAAAAATCGATCCCGACCTGAGGTATGATAAGTATGATGTTGTTTATACTCAAACCCGTTGGATTTAGTCACGAAACGACGAGCCGAAACCGTTAAACCGTTAAAGTCACGAGATCTAGATGGAACCGGGTATAAACCGAACCTAAGATGACCCTAGCTCAGATCTGGATCGAACGGGACAAAAAAACAGTGAAAATGGTGGTGAAATGAGTGAGACCTCGCTTTTCCGGCGAGATCTCGTTATTCCGGTGATGGCGGCGCCAGAAAGGTGGCGCCAGAGAATCGTGGTACGATGTTAGATCTTGTCAGGGAATGTTCTGACCTAACCCTAGTTCGTTAGCGGGAATGTGACGAACCAACCTTAGTTCGTTAACATAAACATAACGAATTAGCAAATAATTCGTTATGACCTTTCGTTAAGTAGGTAGTAAACTAGATACAATTCGTTAAGTTGATTCGTTAGTAGGAGCTTAACGAACTAATCTCAATTCGTTATGTTAATTCGTTAAGGGAATAAATGACGAACTAAGCCCAGTTCGTTATGCAGTTCTTTACGGGAGGACTGACGAATGAACCCCAGTTCGTTAAGGGTCCAGTTCGTTTAACGGTTCAGTTCGCTATAAAGATCAATTTGTTAACCAAACCATACGAATGAGGTCCAATTCGTTATGATGACCAGTTCGTTAAGGGAGGACCGACGAATGAACCCCAGTTCGTTAAGGGTCCAGTTCGTTTAAGGGTTTAGTTCGCTATGAAGATCAATTCGTTAACCAAACCATACGAATGAGGTCCAATTCGTTATAATGACCAGTTCGTTATAAGGTCCACTTCGTATGAGGACTTGTTTGTTATACGGTCCAATTCGTTAAGGGCTGGATAACGAACTAGAAGTTTAGCAGAATGACAGAACAGTCCCTGGACTTAGAAAAGAATGAGATACTTACATATTAGCCCTTGGACTTTGATAATTTATGAAAGATACCTATAAAGGATTAACGAGTAACGATTAGCTAACCCAGTAATGATTCAAGGAAGTAAAACCGGCTTAGACGTGTAAGGCTAATTAAGTATCAATGAGAATGGCTAGAGTAGTATTTGATATTCAATTATTAAATAGTTAGACGTGCACAGCTCGAGAAGTAATAACCAGTAGCAGAAGAAGTAACCAAGTTTAGGTGAGTTTCTAGCCCCACTTCCTTGTTATGTTTTCGGGGCTGTGTGCATACTCGATGTGAAGTGTGAATACACTTACCTTGATTGGTAAGTGTATGCTATAGATGTTATAAAGGTAGCTATTATATAATGCTTGACGATGTGTGAACGATCTTGAGATATTGCACATATCGTCAAGGATAGTGGTTGTCAAGTGGTTATTTGTGTGTATGATTGTTATGATGTGACTTGCTTATTATGTAAATAATTTACTAATAGGAAGTGGGTTATAGACAATCAGAGGTAGAGTGAGATAGAAGTGGATAGGGGTCCAGTAAGAGCGTTAAAGTGGCAAAGTGGCATAACGATATTCGTTATTAATGTGGCAAATAGGCATAAAGTTATTCGTTATTAAAGTGGCAAAGTGGCATAATGTGATTCATTATTAAAGTGCCATAAAGTGGCATAAGTGGCTAAGCTGTAGGGGTAATTAAGTGGCTAAGCTATAGGGGTAATTAAGTGGCTAAGCTGTAGGGGTAATTAAGTGGTTAAGTAGTAACAGGCAAGACAGTGGACTATGTGTCTTCGGATACGTATATAAAATATGTAGTGGTTGTATGACAAGTTTCTTGATCAACTAGAACTCACTCAGCGCAGCTGACTTTTAGTATGCACGCAGGTGATAGGATTAAGAGCTAGTATGAGGATGACACATGGCATGGATTGAACGGCTGGCATATGAAGATGGATGAAACGATGTTTTAAATATGATTTTTTGTGTTATGATATCACAGTAAAGATTTAATGTTTTGTAACGAATGCTTTAAGTTGACGTTTCCGCGAAAGTTTTAATTAACTCTGATTGTAAGAACTGCGTTTATGAGTAAATCCGACGTTAAAGTAGGGCTACCGGGTCGGGGCCTTACAATTTGGTATCAGAGCAAAGTTTGAGAGATTTAAGCATCCTGCATGCTTGGACTTGAACAGAGAATGGGATTTTAGAAAGAAAAGAAGGAATATGCCAGTTCAAGATAGCCATGTGTCACTCGAGCAAGCTCAGTAACAGTAAAGTATGTTAAATAATGTTTAAAGATGTTTGCTTAATTGTTAAAGGAATGATATAAGCAGGTTAGGGACAGGATCTCTTGATGGTTTGATTGATTAACTGTTTAAAAGTAGAAACTTGCACAAGTGAAATCACAAAGGGAAGTATCTAGAACCTGAGGAGTAATGCAAATAGTTAATTACACTTGATCAATGTCATTAGCTACTTACTTTAAGAATCACGTGCTAAATAATTCCTTGAGTGATGACATTTGTGTTTTCCCTTTTTAGAATTCGATGGCTGGAGTTAGAGAAATTGTGGGAGCAGGAGGTCGCATTGGACGTCGTGGCAGGCCTCGTGTTGTCCGACAACCTTCAGTAGTAACAGCTTCCAACACCGGAGACGAAGGAAGCGCAGTGGGAGGAAATCCGAGCAACAATGAAGGACATCAACTTGACCCTGCTATTCAAGCTGCCATTGCCCAAGTTGTGGCAATTGCCATGAAGAATTGGAATCCTGAGAAGCCTGCTGGAAGTCGTGAAGGAACTGTTGAGAGATCAGGGGAGAATGGTAGGAAAGATGATGAGGGTGAGAAGGGTGACTCGAGCGACGGTCAATCTGTGAAGGTTGATGACATGAAGAGAGGCCGAGGTGGGTGCAAATACAAGTCCTTCAAAGGATGTGACCCGCCAAAGCTGACTGGTCTAGGAGACGCAATCGCTACCCTCCAATGGATAACCACAATGGACAAGATTATCCGAATTAGCGAGTGTCATCCCGACCAAGCAGTGGGTTATGTCACTCAGTCATTCGAAGATGAGGCTATGTACTGGTGGGAAATTGTGGAACAAAGGAAGACTAGAGAAGAGATTAAGGCAATGAGGTGGAATGACCTGAAGGAATTAGTGATGAAAAGGTTATGTGTTGATGCCGAAATGGAGAGGGCCGAGATGAAGTTTCTAAATCTGAAGGCGGGCAAGATGACACACCGGGAGTATACCACCGAATTCAACCGCATGTCTAGGCTGGTTCCTGACATGGTGAACACTGAGACGAAACTGATCAAGTGCTACATCATGGGACTTCCCCAAAAGGTCCGCATATTAGTCAGGGCTAACAAACCTGCTACCTTTGAGTCTGCAGTTGAGTTAGCAGAGATGGTTTATGATGATCTGGCGGCGGATGATGTGGAAGTGGGAGATAAGGAATGAGGGAAAGGAAACAAACGGCCTGCAAATATCATGGAATATGCGGGGAAGAAGACACAGAAGATGGCAGACAGAGAAACATCCAAAGTGTGCGGGAAGATGCACTTGGGAGAATGCAAGGCTAATCCAAACCAGTGCTACCGATGTGGGAAGAAGGGACACATCTCTCGTGAATGCACCGAGGACCAGAAATGTTACAAGTGTGGTAAGTCTGGTCACATAGCTAGGGAATGTGGAGAAGCCGTGGCAGTGGAGGAAAGAAGAGGAGACTCGTGAAAGGATGGTCTATTGGCTACTAAGAAGGTTGCAGGAGAATAAGTGGCTCGTCACAGTTGTTTTATATTCAATACTGTTAAGGAGTGTTTTATGTTATCGTTGAACCTATGAATGATTTCCTATTATGTTTATGAATGACTTGTGATTGCTAACGATTCGGTATGAATGGTTTATGAATTATCTTGAATGCATGTTGGTTATGATAAATAGTTGTGTAGTGGTAAAGCGTTGCCTTAGGAGTTAGCGTTTTTATATTAAACAAGGTTCCTTGGGAAGACGAGACAAGACTAGGTACATCGAGGGCCTCATGGACAAGCTACCTTGATAGCTAAAACACATGATCACCGCTCGATGACTGCAAAGTAAGAAGGATAACCCATAAAGCGAAGGCGATTCAATAAAGTGTGTGAATATAATGAGTCCTCTTACAAAGAATAAGTTAGGTTTCGGGGACGAAACCTCTTTTAGGGGGGAAGACTTGTAACATCCCGAAATTTCTAAAATAATATTAGTTATATTATTTATTGTCAGTGAGGAAGTTTACTCGAGTTAGCGGAAAATAATTAAATAAAGTAGGAGTTACTATGGGTCGGGCTAGTGTTGGGTAATGGATATGGGTTATGGACTTGGGAAAGAAGGAAGAGACCATGGGCTTCAGCCTATGATCCATAATTATATAAACCTTAAATTCCCATTTCCAATCATTCACACATATTCCATACACCACTAAAATACACACTTAGCTCTCTCTCTCATATTACTCTCTCTCTAGCCGAAACCAAGAAGAACAATCGATCCCGACCCAAGGTATGATAAGTATGATTTTGTTTCAAACCCGTTAGATTTAGTCACGAAACGACGAGCCGACACCGTTACAGTCACAAGATCCGGGTGGAATCGGGTATAAACCGAACCTAAGATGAGCTTAGGGATCACCCTAGCTCAGATCTGGATCGAACGGGGCGAAAACTGGTGAAAATGGTGGTAAAATGAGCGATATCTCGCTTTTCCGGCGAGATCCCGTTATTCCGGCAACGGCGGCGCCGGAGAATCGTGGTACGAGATTAGATCTTGTCAGGGAATGTTCTGACCTAACCCTAGTTCGTTAGCGGGAATGTGACGAACCAACCTTAGTTCGTTAACAGAAACATAACGAATTAGCAAGTAATTCGTCATGACCTTTCGTTAAGTAGGGAAAGCGAACTAGAGACAATTCGTTAAGTTGATTCGTTAGCAGGAGCTTAACGAACTAATCTCAATTCGTTATATTAATTCATTAAGGGAATAAATGACAAACTAAGCCCAGTTCGTTAAGCATTTCTTTAAGGGAAGACTGACGAATGAACCCCAGTTCGTTAAGGGTCCAATTCGTTTAAGGGTTCAGTTCGCTATAAAGTTCAATTTGTTAACCAAACCATACGAATAAGGTCCAATTCGTTATGATGACCAGTTCGTTATAAGGTCCACTTCGTATGAGGATTGGTTCGTTATATAGTCCAATTCGTTAAGGGCTGGATAACTAACTAGAAGTTTGGCAGAATGACAGAACAGTCCCTGGACTTAGAAAAGAATAAGATAATTACATATTAGCCCTTGGACTTTGATAATTTATGAAAGATACCTAAAAAGGATTAACGAGTAACGATTAATTAACCCGGTAATGATTCAAGGAAGTAAAACCGGCTTAGACGTGTAAGGCTAATTAAGTAGCAATGAGAATGGCTAGAGTATATTTGATATTCAATTATTAAACAGTTAGATGCGCACAGCTCGAGAAGGAATAACCGATAGCAGAAGAAGTAACCGAGTTCAGGTGAGTTTCTAGCCCCACTTCCTTGTTATGTTTTCGGGGCTGTGTGCATACTCGATGTGAAGTGTGAATACCCTTACCTTGAGTTGTAAGTGTATGATATAGATGTTATAAAGGTAGCTATTATATAATGCTTGACGATGTGTGAACGATCTTCGGATATTGCATGTATCGTCAAGGATAGTGGTTATTAGTGTGTATGATTTCTATGATGTGACTTGCTTATTATGTAAATAATGTACTGATTGGAAGTGGGTTATAGACAAGCAGAGGTAGAGTGAGATAGAAGTGGATAGGGGTCTAGTAAGAGCGTTAAAGTGGCATAACGATATTCTTTATTAAAGTGGCAAAGAGGCATAACGTTATTCTTTATTAATGTGGCAAAGTGGCATAACGTGATTCGTTATTAAAGTGCCATAAAGTGGCATAAGTGGCTAAGCTGTAGGGGTAATTAAGTGGCTAAGCTGTAGGGGTAATTAAGTGGTTAAGCGTAGCTGACTTTTAGTATGCACGCAGGTGATCGGACTAAAGAGCTAGTATGAGGATGACACATGGCATGGATTGAATGGCTGGCATCTGAAGATGGAAGAAAAGATGTTTTAAATATGATGTTTTGTGTTATGGTATCACTGTAAAGATTTAATGTTTTATAACGAATGTTTAAGTTGACGTTTCCGCGAAAGTTTTAATTAACTCTGATTGTACTAAACTGCGTTTATGAGTAAATCCGACTTTAAAGTAGGGATACCGGGTTCGGGGCCTTACATATAGTAATTTATGATGGCAAATCCCTCTAATTTCTATCCGGCATAGACGTGGGAAGTGATAATGTAGATAAGGACTATGGACCTGATTAGTGTACCTTAAATGGATATGAAATGTTAAAGTATATGTTCTTTAAATGGATAATGAACGTTGATCCTTCTTTGGATAGTATATACTATTCCTTCTATGGATAGTACACGCCGTTCCTTCTATGGACAATATATAGTGTTACTTCTATGGATAGTATATAGTGTTCCTTCTATGGATAGTACACGTCGTTCCCTCTATGGATAGTATATAGTGCTACTTCAATGGATAGTATATAGTGTTCCTTCTACGGATAATATGTAATGATTCTTATATGGATAATAATAAATGTTATTATGTTACGTTCCTCTTATGGATATTTATAAAAAGGTTAAGGTACTAATACGTATCTATGGATATTTATAAACATTTACGACCTTCTATGTTATATTTAAAGATAAGATTTGAATGTTTTGTAATAAATGATTGAAGTTAACGTATCCGCGAAATGTTTTAATTAACTCTGATTTGTAGAACTGTGTTTATGAGTAAATCCAACGTCCAAAGTAGGGCACCGGTAACGGGGCCTTACAAAGTATTTCGTCTATGCATGTAAACATTATGTTTACATAATTTGTATAATTTTGGTAACACACCTTCAATTTATTCTAATGATAATCGATTTATAAAAATATGGTGGTTAAAAACTAACCCAATGTCTGAACTGCAATATACATTAAAAGAAAAGTGTTTTGCAGCCGTTTGGCCTGAAAGATATTAATTTTCTTTCTTTCATGACTTTAAGTATTCATAAGAAAACCCCTTTACCTTGTAAGTTTTGTACAAGGTGATTAAAAAGTTTCTAGCTCATTTTATGTAAATAACATTTTAGAATTTGTTTTATAACTTCGTATCATTATTGTAAATTCTTTTATGTGCTATTGTATAGATTTGTTGGAATTGAATGTTATATTAAATCAATATGAACAAATGATAAAACCAAATGACTTATTTTTATAACAGGATCTCAATAGTTATCAACTTTAAATTAATGATTTAACTTTTTTTTATTACTGGTTTGAATGAAGTTTGTACAGTCAAGTTTAAGTGACTGATTTGTTAATTAGAATACATATGATGGTTCTGATTTTGTTTTTAACAATTTGTTGTGAAGGTTGGTTATAATATTCGAGTTCTTACTTTCGTTATGTATGCTCCTGATAATGGAAATGGACATTAAATATTGCATGTGCAACTACACGGTAAACATTCCCATGTACGTTCGTGTGTGTGTGTGTGTTTGGTTAGCAACATTTATCCATTGACACTCAAAAATTCTGTTGTTTTATTGTATGGTATGATAAAAACAGTAAACTGTTGGTTAAACGACATGTGTTCTGGCCAACCCACGAATATGCTTTCCATGTTAGGGTCGTGTCCGGGTTTAACCTATCAAATCGCGAGCACCACTCGTTTAACACCCATCTAGCTAATAAAGTTATGTTGACATTAAGGAAAACAAGAAAAATATAGTGGCATTGTTAATTATGGAAAGAAATTTTGCGGTTACAACTAGATTTCAATTATAAAGATTGTATTGGATACGCGTATTTTGATTTCTTTTACTTTAGAAAATGTATAGGTAGTAAACTTTCGAATCATAAAAACCAAATCGCTACCTAACCAAACTTCTATTGCGTCTCCACAGCGAAGCGGGTTAAATAGTTAGGTTATCGTTAACTCTTCGTAATTAGGTTACATACATTCATGATTCAATGAAAGTCGAGATATTGTATAGATTGTACACTTCTTTCTAACTGAAAATTTCGATTATGTTTAATTAAAAAGAAACATGGCAAACGTTTGACTAAAAAGAAACATGTCGAAAATTTGACTTAACAATGGTTAGGGTTACGAACGAAGTAATGAACCGAACATTTGACTAAAACGAAATATGCCAAAAAATTTCATCACATTTGATTCTATAATTGTTAGGCTCGTAAACGAAGTAACAAACAGAGCATTTTACTAAAAAGAAACATTCCAAAAAACTTCTACCACATTTGACTTAATGATTAGGCTTGTAAACGAAGTAAAGAACCGAATGTTCTGCAAACCGTTCGGTGAGAAGTTTGTTTATGTTGGTTGTTTTAATAAACGAACACAAATTTTCATTCATGAAGTTGAATGAATGAACATTGTTTCAATCATTCATTTACGTTTGTGAACATTCGTTTATGTTGGTTTGTTTCGTTTCCTCTATGTTCATTTAGTTAAATAAACGAACATTGTTTGGTTTGTTATTTTTGCGTTCGTTCATTTACGTTTGTTTATGTTGGTTTATTGACGTTTATCTATGTTTGTTTAAAGAAACCATTATTTTCATATAAGTATTGCCAATCGAAACCAGATTAACCTAACCCGAGAAAACTGAAACTCGCAAAGAGTTGTTTCTTTTTTTTTCTTTATCATTTTATGTAACGATTCCGGCAAATTCAGGTATACCCTAGCCGGTATATACTATTTATGTGTTATTTAATAATGAATATATGAATTATGATGTGTTGATACGAGTATGTATGATTCACAGTACGGATTATACTCGATTATACAGTTAATCGTAGTGGAAATACGATTAACCAATTAACGGTTATTGAAGCCCGAACGAATCAGGGAATACATTATAGACGAGATATATAATATTTAGTGATGTTTACGAAGTATTAAAGCTTCGGGATAAGTGAATTAAAGCACAGAAAAAGAATTTTTGATTTAATGATACGTCGGTACGTTAAACGAAACCTTTAATACCAAACCAAGCAAGAGACGATCGATCAAGCCGAAAAAGATGCGCGATAATTAATAATATGATGTTGTAAGTTAATAAATGTCATGGTTTAAGTTTTTGAAGTTTTTAAATCGGTTTTATATAAATTTCATTTTTAAGCCGAAATACGACCGTTTTAGCCGAATTAAACATTTAACCGAAAAACGAACTGAACCAGATTATCCAAAACATTATCCGGATTACGGGAATCCAAATATGTGGATAGGAATGGAGAGGTGGGTCCCACCCCACCCCCCACTTGAACCGATCAGACTATAGGGGATATCCCCAAGTCCTTTATTCTTTTTTCTAAAACAAATCCTCAACAATCTTCATTTCTCTCAAGATCATAACCTAAAAACCGAGAGTTCTAGCAAGAAAAACAAGGTAATGATCGAGTTATATTCGTTTTCATCTTCGTTTCTTGAGTTTGTTTGCAAGAAAATGAGGTTTCAAAGATGAAAACCGATTCTTGCATGATCAGGTGATGTATACGGGTTATACAAGGGATCTTGGTCCAAGAAAGGAGTTAAACGAACCAAAAACGAATTTTTACGGTTATATCTTTGTTTTTAAATCATAACCGAAACCATGAAAGAAATGGCTTGATTGTGGGTGTAACTTGCTTGGTGTGGTGTTATTGTGCTTGTAGGTGTTGTATCTAGTTGATAGCAAAGGCTAGAAAGCGAGATCCTTGCGATTTGAAGCTAGAAACACAAGGTAGTTCGGTTTTTGTGTGATGATTAAGTTTTGGACAGATTGTGACTCGTTTAGAGTTAGGTAATGAAATTTTACAGAGGTGTTAGATATATGAAAATATGAGTTCTGTGAATTTTTGGTAATATTTGGACAAAGGATGAATATTTGGTGAATTTAATGCTCGGTTTTGGCCAAAAATGGTGAAAAATAGTTAAATATCATGAAAAATTCTGGAAAATTCCAGATAAGCTTCTTATAACATGTGTAAGTCACACACAAAATTTGAGGTCAGTTGGAGAAGTGTAAGTAGGCTTTTCGGTTAAACGAGTTCTAGGGTTTTCTAGCTCGGTTTTAGTGAAAATGGCATGTAAAATGAGATTTTGGTTCTGGAAAAATTACAGGGGACTATGTGGATGTCAGGGGTCATCCAGGAAAAATTTGGGATTTTTCTAAGATTGTTTGGTATTTACGACATATTTAGTGTTTAAACGGTGTTTAAAAATAGATAAATAAATTTTAAATATAAAAATTAATTCTGGAAATATTTTTATAAAATTCCTCAATGTCAAAAAGTGATTTGTGCAAAATTTCAAGATCCGAGTCTAAACGGGTAATTATTTGTGCTAAAAAGAAAATAAAAACAAACTTTTAAAGCTTAAAACGCGTAAACCGGTAAAGTTCGCATAAGCGAGCTGACTGGTGTATAAAAACCCTAAAAATGGACTATTTTCATATAACTAAGTTAAACAAGTAAAAATAAATCATCCGAAAATAATTCAGATGATTTGAATAATTTTAACCGATTTAACAGTTTCCGGTGCGCTAAAGACGGAAACGGGTCCCGCGGCCAATCGGGGCGACTAAACCGAGCTCTAATTTCACAACTTTAAATAAAAGATCAGTCAACTACTATTTTGGGTCGTGTGTGACCAAACTCATTTTTGAAACGTAAAAATGGATAATCGTGCTAGGCACGCAAAACGGGAAAAACGACTAATAGTAATTTTGACTAGTGAACTCTAAACGATATCACAATCTGAGTCCTGAGAAGTGCTTCTGGGTTAACATTGCCCCCGGAACGGTTACAGTACTGGGTTAACAGTGTCCCCAGATGTACCGGTTAACACGGTTAAAGTTATATTAATAATGATTGAATAGTAACGAATTTAGGGATCGTATTACAGATCCGGATTAGTAGCTGTGTATTGTGTTACCGCTTGCTTATGTTAAGGTGAGTTTCACGAGCCCCTTTTTACTAAATTGTTTGTAAATATTATCCCGGGGCGGAAAGCATGTTATCAAAATGTTTAAGTACATACTGAACGCATGGATTTGCGTGTTTTATATATGTTTTATTGTACGGGAATCGTACGGAAATGTACTAAGATGGTAATTGTCTGAGTTGCTAACATTGTAAGGCCCCGCGACACGAGCGATTAGCTGAAAGCCGGTAGAGTGTGGATAGTACTATTGGTCTGACAAACCCAACTGGTCCGGCATGGATTTGTTGATGTTTCCCAGCCAATTGCACATGTCTATTTTGTTGTTATATATATTTTGCTATGTAATGTTAGACATAGTGGTTTGGGACAGGTTCGTGGGCGGAGTATGCCACGGGGTTGTGTATGGATAGTCAGAGGTTTCACTTGTGGGCTCAGCATAATTACATCGCTAATATATGATTATGATAATGATTTATCACTGTTTATTTAAATTAGTGAAACTCAACAACTATTTGTAGTTGACCCGTTTTCTTTACATGCTTTCTAGGTACTCCCAAGCTGGAATAATTGCTACATGCTTGTTGATGCGTGCTTTTTGTGGAAGCTTAGTGATCATTTTGTATTAAATATGTTAAAGTACTGTTGGTAAAACTTATGTGTATCGCCTAGACGATAACTAAACTCGGAACAATGTAATGTGGTGTAAATTAATGTAGTGGTATTTTCTTTATAAGCAATGCTGTTGATATCAGATGTGTCTGTTGCATCCCGTTTACGTTTCCGCTGCGGTTACGGGGTGTTACATTTTAACTCGGTGTCGGCTTTAACCTTAATCAACTAAAGAAATTAACTGAAACCACTTGAACCGAACTCGATTATCGAAGCTAACTGAACCCACCCAAAACCGAGTAAACAACACTTGATATTTTAAATGTTTTTTAAAGTATTCGATGTCTTAAATCGTTTTCATATTCATATTATAATCCTTATAAATCATTTTTAATCACAACTAACATAATTATATTTATTAGAAAACCATGGTTAAGTGTTTGCGCTTGCTTCACCCATACAAACCTGTTTGACTTGATAACTTTTTAATCTGTAATTGTTAGAACTGTCAAAATTAGGTAATTAGCAATGAAAAGAGGATTAATAAGAGACATATTAGAATATACAAAAACAAATATTATATTCATAAGCAATAAAGTAAAGTTGTGAGCTAATCGAGGCTAGATGATTTACTTCTCAAAATAAGCAAGTCAAATGAGCTTATCAAGTCTAATCTTTTTTTGGTCATTAACAGATATGGGTAAATAAATCTGACGGACTACACTGTATTCAGGTTGGTCTGAAGTTACCAAAGACATCAACATCAAACAAATTGTCAAGATCTATCTTTAACTTGATGTATGTGATATTTTTCTTCCAAGTCTACTAAATATTTGAAGTGTATATATATATATGTACTTTATATTTAATTCAGTCCATTCAGAATTATTTGAAAAATATAGTAGGGTGGTTTTTGTTTAAAATTTTCATTTTTGTATAATTATTTTTAAGCATGTAAATGAATCAAACAAACAATATAACAGTTTTAAACAAAGGAAGAAAGAGGCATCTAAATGAAAACCCGAACATAATGAAAACCCATTTCATAACATGATATGATATGGGAAGATGTTAGAAGATCTTACAAGCTCATGGTCTAAGTTTGTATCAACAAGAGGGTGTGCATGTCTAATTTTAATAAAATGTCTTTTGAAAAACAAATGCACTTCAAACCTAAACGTTTGTGAGTGTTCTGCGTGGCATGGACAAAAGAGGTCAAGAAGACATTTCTTGAAAAAACAAACACCATTGGAATAGCTAATAACCATGTGATAACTTATGTTAGTTAGAGATGAGAGTCGTCATGCCATATGAACTATGAGTTTTGTAATAATTGAGATGTGATCATTTAGAAGTAGGTCATCTGCCGTTATAATCGATATCGATTACCGATCTCCTTTGGGTTGGTTGTGTTTGACAGTCAAATTAAAATTTGATGTTTTGTCATTGTGTTTTGATAATATAAATGGAGATCTCTGATTATACGGAGGAGACCTTTTAGCTTTTAAGTTGGCGCTTATTATTTTGGCATTGCTATTAGTTGTTTCTCTTTTTTTATATCTTGTATGCATAAAACCATAAACTTGAGCCAGTTATAGTTCATTTTGTTTATTGTTTTGGTATTAATTCTCGCGTACCCGTCGTGAAGCGCATGCTCAATGAATATCTACATCATTTCAAAGAATATTACCCATTTTCCCCTCTATATTTACATATATCACATACGTATATATCTCTATGTACCTTCGATTACAAAATAAAAGGTTTACCAACAAACTTTACACATGCCTTGTGATCACTTTCGTTTATTTTTAAAAAGAAAAACCATTTCTACCACTCGAAGACGCTAACAGAAGATGATACTCGAATTTCTATTAGTTTAAGCCTTAACTTCATGCTCTTGAAAAATAGTAGTTACCAAATATGATTAAGATGTTATTATCCATTGAACGGAGATTTTTAAATGAGGAATGAGATAATAAAGTTCATATAGGCGGAAAAATGTGTTTGGACTGAACTAACTAAAAACGATTACGCGGCGATGCATGATGTGCTTAAAGAGCTTGTCTTCTTTGTTTTATGTTTATGAAATTTATGATTCAAGTTTTTTCATTCGGGATCTTGTTTGTCAATCATATGCTCTAAGGCGTGGACGTAAAAACTATATGGAGTGTCTTAAACTGTAACATACAACAACAATGGTTGAAAAAAATCATTATTTTTGCATTTAAACGTGTTGGTTAAAAACTCACTGTATGAGTTGAACTCACGGTTACTACTAACTAAACACACTTTACTTGGAATTTGATTCAAACATCAATCTTTAAATTAGAGCTAAAGAAAATATACTTGTCCAATCAATTTCTTTATATGAATGTTGACCAAAAAGTTACAAGAAATACTAACATCTATTACAAACAATAATTAGTTGTAAATAAAAAAGACTTGTGATGAAGCGGTACAATAACAAATCAAACTGCTACCGACTAAACCTCTATTATAATCCACAGCAACGCGCGGAACTTCTGCTAGTTATATATAAAGGAAGAGTGATGGGCAATGAAGTAATTTCATAATTCCATGACAAGGACAAAAATGACAATATATAATTGGGCAGGAAAAGTAATTGGGCAATCCCTCAATTCGTTTTAAAGCGTCCGGTACAAGTTGATTAAGCTTCACATTTTGTAAAATTACTCTTCCATCCTTAAAAGATACAAAAGGTTTATGTTCTTTTAGCTAATGATAATTATAATTTAATAACTACATTAAGTACATATAATAATGCATAACTAATTATTAATTACATTATCACATTAACTTCATACGATAATGTTTTTTTAATGTTAATAACTATTAATATAGATGATAAAAATACTCAAATATATATATGTAAACTATATTATCTATATCTATAGTTACTATATATATACTATATTATAAAGCATATAGTATGGGCAAGTTAAGAGCTTTTTTTAAGAGTTTTACATGTCTTCATGTATATAGTACAACATCTAAATGCAAGGGTGTCACGGCAAAATTGAAAAACGCAACTAAAATAAAATAGAGTGATAGTACAACATCCAAATGCAAGGGTGTGAGGGCAAAATTAAAAAAAAAACGCAACTAAAATTAAATGGAGTGATATATTGAATGAAGATGGTTCTCCGACATCGCTATGTTACCATTTTTAGTTAACCAAGAGAAAAGTTTCCTTTCCTTTCCTTTCTTTTTTTATTTCTCCCTTTATTTTCTTTCTATTTTTCCTTTCTCTCCTTAAAAGAACTATGGAACACACAAACTCTTTTATTTCCTTTCTTTTCATTTCTTTTCCCTTCTCTCCGTTAATAAGACTTAGGAACACAGAGTAAGGGTTTAGGGTTCTTACTAAAAGCAATGTATTGATTTTCTATTGATTTCTTGATCAAAACCGACCATCTGCCCACCGATCGGTCACATAAATATTCCATCTTAGGCAACGTTACAACTTAATAATCGACAGCCATCAATAGTATGCTGCAATCCTAATCAATTTCTTTAAATTGATGTAAGTTGCAATTCCTTTGAATTTTCTCTATTACATTACACAATCTATATAAGATGCCTCAAATCTCCTCCACTCTTCGAGTTAGATTTTAATCAATCGATCATAAGGAGCCCTTTCAAGAAGAGTACGCGGAATTGAAAATTCTGGTTCGTGCATTAATTGGTTTGTTCTCGTCTATTGAGGAATCACAACGCGCATCAACAATCCAAGGAAGCTCCATCACGCTTCCGTTAAAGGCGTAAGTTTTCTGACTTTAAATTTTCTCACTGAATTAGGGTTTTGATTGATTGTCATTTGCAAATGCTTGAATTTAGTTATTTAGGTTCATCATTTAAGGTGGCTTGCCCAACGGTTTAACTTTCTTTTTGTAGGTTCAATGATTACTCCTCCATCTTAACCCCTCATGTGGTCGCCACTTACAGGTATATTATTCCAGTTTCATTACTAATTTGATTCTAATCATGATTAATTAAAGTTTTTATTTGCATCCGGTAAATTCTTGACTGAGATAATATCTTTTGTATATGAAACTACATAATTACTACGTTATGAATATTTCCTGCTCTTAACTTCATGAGCCCATCATATTCAATTTTCTTTTTCTTTTTTTTTTGTTATTGCCAGTATGTCATGAAAAATAGCTGAAATTTGGAATTTTATAATTACTTCACGCAAGATGAAGTGTTTATAGAAAGAAATGGTTATTCTGAAATTTTGTTGCACAATTCATGATTGGTTAAAATTGGTTTTGTATCTTCGTATTAGAATCTATATGAAAGTTTTCCTTTGTGTTTGAAAATTCTCAAATTGTGTTACAGAAATCATGATTGATTTTGTACCTTTACAATAATCAAATTACAAGTTAAGTTTTGTGTTCTCTTTTCGCGCTACAATGCGGAAACATGTATCAATATTTTTTTTGGCATATTAAGACTTTACTCTATTGTATTTTTTTATTGCACCAAAAAAATAATATCGATTGCATGCATACAACAATGGGGTTGCAAATGTACGCTTGAAAAACTTTTTTTTGCCACAAACGGGTTGCCTATGATTTTGTTTTTTTATGTTCAAAATTTTTTAGATCAGGTTTACAAAACAATTATGGTGGCTTGGTCTAAACTTGTAGAAACAGATTTGGGAATAATTATTTTCACACTATATGATTGGTATGATGCTTATAGTAACATCCTACTTTTGATAATATTAAATAAAAGGAAATGAGTTTGTTTAAAAGTGTGTTAATATTGAAGAAACACTAATCGACCCCGGGCAGATTACGGATAATCTGGGGGTTAAATAGATGTTTCCCACGAGGGGTTAGATCCTGCAAAGATGGTTCTTCTGATAACCTGCAAAACAGACACCGTGAGCTCGTCACTGAGAAGGGGGGGTACCTCCTTGTGACCACCCTCCGGCGTGAGAATCAGACTAGATTGCTCTTGAATATAAGTGTATATTAAGAGATTGCTAGAGCAGATATCAGGTATAAGATATAAGATACAAGATAAGATAAGATGATCATACCATTTGGGGTATTTATAGCCGAAGGTAAGTTTCCAAGAAGGTATAGCCGGCTGAATAGTATTCCTGTTCTACCAACTGTGGCCTACGCACGTGCCATGCTGGTAGTTGGTGGGTAGGCAGTGGCTGACAGTGACCAGGCCTGCTGTGTACTATTCCTTTTCCACCAACTGCAGGCTATGCACGTGGTATGACAGGAGTTGGTGAGTAGGCAGCGGCTAATACTGACATACAGTACAAGAGCATGCTGCTCGCCATACTGTTGTCAATGAGCTGTCGTATCTCTGGTCAGATCTTTTGCCCATACCTCGTCAGGTACAGTACAAAAGATCCTCCAGTATCGTACGGACTGGCTCATTTGGGCGGGAGTATTCCCCCTCCCGCCTTTGTGCGGGATTGTTCCCTGCTTTGCTCATTCCATCTTCAGGTGACATTACTGAATTATTTTGAGAGCTAAGTGCCTTGTGCGTGTAGCCTTGCTGCGCGGGTTGCCTTCCCTGATGGCTTGTATCCGCAGCTGCGGGAACAGGCGGAGTACTTCATCATTGGGAGGCATTTCCTGCGGGAATAGCTTGCGTACTGCGCGTAAGGACGTCACGTCTCTGAGCATGGTGGGTCCTGCGGATCCAGTTGGTTTCCACGCAGACGTCTCTCTTCAAGGTGAGTCCTGCGGGTCCAACTGGGCTCTGCTGGGACCTACCTCTTCAAGTCCCCCCAGTCCAATGTTCTTCTCTGAATGTTTAATAAGTGAGGTGAACTTTTGGACTTAAGCAAAGGGTTTTGAAAAGGGTTTAGTTTTAAGGTTTTCCATAGGGATTCTTCCCGCGGAAGTCCTAATGTCACTTGCAGAAATTCCCGACTTTCCTGCTTGATCTTTGGGTATGATGCGGGTAGGTCTGTAACCTCCTCGCAAGTCAGGAGTGTTGAGTCCCACTTGTGTAGATTCTCCATGAGGTTTTGGTAGTTTTGAACATAGTGATCAATTATGTTAAAACCACCAATTCCATCTTGGAGCTTCAAACAATGTAGTTCTCGACGTTCCCACTATGCGGGGATGTTATTCCCGTTTCCGCAAGCATTGCCCAGAAGATCCTTCTTGGTTTCAATTCCCTGCGGAGCGCTAGGTATGTGAAGGGTTTTGCCTTGACACTGTACCCGCACTCGTCTTACGGTTACTTTACTTCCAAGGTATTCCTGGCGTCAATTCCCTGCGGGTGCTCAGTATGTGAAGGGTTTTGCCTTGACACTGTACCCGCACCCGTCTTATGGTTACTTGGTTGCCGAGGTATTATTGCTTCAATTCCCTGCAGGTGCTAAGCATGTGAAGGGTTTTTCCTTAACACTGTACTCGCACCTGTCTTATAGTTACTTGGTTGCCAAGGTAAGGGGTATATTCCCGCTTACTTTTGAATCTTTTTGAAATTTTGAAATTCGAAGAGTTGGTGAAAGGATAAGAACAGTCCAAACTGTTGAAACGTCGTCCGACGGTTTCTTCTGACTGTGTCAGGACGTGCAGGAAGTTATGGTGACGTGACAATACATGGTCATTCCAGACGCTTTTTCAGGCGCGTGGGCGCGTGGCCGCGAAATTAATGGCACGCGTCCTTTCAACAGCTGTTGCCAGCTTGCTCTTTGCCACGTGTCATAGTTTCATTGCACCTGCGATTTCTCTCTCTTCCGCATTAAATTCATCGCATTAATTGCGATGAGTATATAAAGGGGGAGAGGGTCCTTTGCAATCCACACTTTCACTTCTCTCTTCTTCTAAACGATTTTCGGCGAATACTCACTATTCCGTCGAGCATTCTTCTGAAATCGTTTCTGTTCATCCAAACATGTCTTCTTTTGCCGAGGAGTCTGACGTGTTCGTCGAGAATCCGTCGTCCACTTCTGATAAGGATGACAAGAGCACTGCTGGCGAGTGCCAGTGCGCTCTTCCTGCCGAGCTTTTTCAGTACATCGTCCGGAAGTTCATGCTCGAGCCGTTCGAGCCTGAGTTTCCGGAGCCACACCAGACGGTGTACGATGCCCCGAAGGGCAAGATAGGGGTGTACGCTGCATTCTTCGTTTATGGGAATCTCAGGTTCCCATTGACGAAGTTTGTATACCGTGTCTTGGAGAGGCACGGTGTGCATCTGACGGAGGTACACCCTATGGCGATTGCCAAGATCCGCCACTTTGAGTGGGTGTGCCTCATTCTGGGCGTGGAGCCCCATGTTGACCGCCTGATGACCTTCTATTCTTGGAGGTGCATCCAGGGGTGGTATACCTTGGTCAATCGGATCAAGGGGTTGAAGATCTGCGCAACCGAGCGCAGTCTTCGTTCGTGGAAGCGGGAGTTCTTTTATATCTCCGCTCGCGTCGTCCCGATAGCGATGACGTTTAAGAATGGGAGAGCACTCCCCGCCCTTCACGCCCCAAACTACCAGGAGGCGGAATGGTTCGCTAAGATCTCCCGGATCCAGACTCCGGTGTACTGCTTTGCGGAGTCTGGGATGGTGATGCTTGGGATGAGCCGGGTGTGGAAGGAGGCGTCCCAGATTCCCATCGTCCTCGAATACGGTTTGAACTCTGTCCCTTACGGTATGCTCTGTCTTCTTTGTTGATATAGGTTTTTCTTCTAACTGTTTCTTTTTTATTTCAGAGGGGAACGACTTGCAGTCTCTCCTGCAGCCGCGGGAGAGTGATGGTCCCGCTCGGATGGGTACTCGTGCTCTAGATGAGAACGAGTTGCCCATCCTTGAATAGACGGCGGATCGGTTCGTGGAGGTCTACCCGCCAGGCCACGAGATCCTGAGCGCCAGGCGGCCAGGTAAGGAGTTATTCAACCCTCGACCTCTCAATGCTAAAACCTCTGCTGGAATTCCTCTAATATTGTCTTCTGATGAGGAATCCACAGATGGTCCTTCGTTGGTGCGGAAAAAGAAGGCTGCCGGCGGAAGGGGAAGGCGAAGGTTGCCTCCACTGCCGATCCAGTGCATCGGTCTGATTCAGAGACCGAAAGCGAGGAGGTGGCGGGGAACCCTGGTGGTGATAAGACCACTGCTCCGGAGGCTGAGACGACCGTCACCTCCGAGCAGCCCAGGACAACTACGGTGAGCGGCGTGAAGAGGCCGGCTCCATCGGGTTCGTCCCCGCCTGTTCGCACTTTTAGGCTCAAGAAAAACCCGTAAGTACAAACTTCCTTTACTTTTTAACTTCATATCTTTCCGCCAATATACTTATATCTTCTTTGTACAGGCGTGGATGCTGCCGCATTCCAGGGTGGAGCGGGGAGGAGCACCTCCGGACCCATGACGGTAGGCTTGGTCAACCTACCTGAGGCGGTGACCCAGGCGACTGCGCCTACTTCAGTTGGTTCAGTTGCTCACCCAGTTGAGCCAACTGTTCCAACTGTAATGACATCTCCGCCGGCTGTCAGTGCCATATTTACTGAATCTTTCACTGAGCCGGCGGTGACTATTTCTGCGGGTTCTTCCGCAGCGGCGACCACGGTTGTGAGTTCACCTCCGGTGAGTTCACCTCCGTTGGTTTCTACCGCGGCGGCCTCCATGCCTCCTCCGACGTCGGCAACTACGGCCGATCCTTCAGGTATGCTTGGGGCTTCTCGCCAACCTCTGCCTCCTTCCCATCTGCCTGACCTCTTGGATGGATTTCCCTTGGGTTCAGGTGATGGGTTTGGCGGCTATCGGCCTGTTGTCGACCCTATAGGTGCGTAGGGTTCTTTTGGCCTTTTTTTTTTTATATATATTATCTTTTCCTAACTGCTTTTTGTTTTTTGCAGTGTCGGATTCCAATGAAGTGTATGTTCCACGATGGAACATCCGCTGAGGAACAACCCTTCGCACGCCTGTGGAGTGCGTGGAGTGGGCTCGTCACGCAGCTCCCAATGGTGCGTTGGGGGAAGCAATGGCTAGCTACCAGGAGGGTAGGCTAACCAACGAGCTTCGAATTCTCCTGGCCCGGATGCAGCCGCGCGTCGAGCTGCTCTGTCGTGAAAACGACAAGTTAAAAGCAGCTCGTATTCAAGTAGTAGCTCAAGCGCGGGCTGTCCGGGAGGAGAACAAGAGGCTTACCGCAGTGCCTGCGGAAAAGGAGAAGGCCTTCAAGGCCCTCGAGGTTGAAGTTCAGACCCGGCTCGAGGCCCGTTCCAAGGCTGCCCAAGCTGTTAACGAACAGCTTCGGCTGGCTAAGGAAACTGCACGGAACGCAACTGGGAGGGCCACCAAGGCTGAAGCTGTTGCTGAGCCTCTATGCCTCGAGAATGAGGAACTTAAAGCCAAACTAGAGGCGCTCCAACAGGCTCATGATGCCTTGGCGATGGAAGACGCCAAGAAGCTCCAAGAGATCTTGGACCAGAGGGGGGTGCTTGACCACACTGAGCGGAAGCTAAAGGGCGTTGAAGAGGCTGCGGCTAAAGAAGTGTTGCTTGCCAACCTCAACAAAAGTGAAGCCGAACGCGCCCGTAACCAAGCTCAAGCTGCCCTCCAGGAGGCTCTGGTTACCAAGGAATGGCTTCTTCGAGAAGCGTTGTCGCAGGTAAGCTTAGCTTCCTAATGTCTTCACGCTTTTCTTTGTAAATAGAAAAGGTTTTGATACTTGTATTTTTTCTTGTAGGTTGTGCATCGAGTCTTCACGGACACATCATACGACGATGCCATGAGCGCAGCCCTCAACGCTTCTCACGAGGATGGGGAAAAGGCCGGCTTCCTGCTTGGTCTAGGGTTCGTTGAGAAAGGCATCCCGCCTTCCAACTTCCCTTTATATGATGTTGATACTGAAGCTGTATATGACCAAGCAGTGAATCAGTATGCTGCCTTCCCGCATCCGGTGGTGGAGAAGGTGAACGAAGTTGCTGCTGCTGATGATGGGCTAGCCATTCTAAAGACCTTCCTTGAACCGCCACACTCTACTGATGGTGCTGGTCCAAGTGGAAGTGGTCCTGAAGCTTGATCCTGAAGATCCCTTTCCACCATTAGAGTATATTTTTATTTTTGTATAGCTTCTTTTGTATGCGGGTATATACCCAGCAATCTTTGTAATATTTGCATTTCGATGGAATAAAGATTATTTGCCAATCCCTTGCCTTGTTTATTTCACGCATATTCTGATTTAACTTAGCAATTTCTTTAGTACTTAGATAAGTTAACTTTTCAACGTGGTAGATAATAAGTTAAAGTTTTGCGTCCTCTTTCATGATTGTGCGGATAAGACCGTCACTTGCACTTAGTAGGATGGCTAAACTTTACCTATATCTGACCTGCGTGGAAGTTTTCCTCATCTTTTCCTTTGAAATTTTCTAAGTGTTTAGAATAAGTTAACCTTTGAACGTGGTAGATAATAGGTTGAAGTTTTGCTTCCTCGTTCGTGATTGTGCGGGTAAGACCGTCACTTGCACTTAGTAGGATGGCTAAACTTTGCCTACATCTGACCTGCGTGGAGGTTTTCCTCATCCTTCTGTTAGAAATTTTCTAAGTATTTTGAATAAGTTAACCGTTCGACGCGCGGTTGTCAATAGGTTAGTTCGGTTTCCTCTATCATGATTTGTGCGGTTAGGACCGGCACTTTCATTTAGTGGGATGACCAAAGTTTACCTATGACTGACCTGCGTGAAGGTTTGCCGTTTTTTGGGTTTATGCGGGTTTTGCCGCCTTCCCCACGCAACGACTTTCCACGTAATTATGCGGTGAATACCGGCATATCAGTGTTGAATAAATTAACCGTTCGATGCGCGGTTGTTAATAGGTTAGTGTTCAGTTTCTTCTATCATGATTCGTGCGGATAGACCGGCACTTTCATTTAGTGGGATGACTGAACTTTACCTTTAACTGACCTGCGTGAAGGTTTGCCGTTTTTTGGGTTTATGCGGGTTTTGCCGCCTTCCCCACGCAACGACTTTCTTTCACACTTATGTATGCGGTGAAGACCGGCATATCCGTGTGGAAAGTTCATAAGTATAAATGTAAAATCATCAGCGTCAATGTGATAAGGAGAATCATTTCCATTAGAAGTGGCTCTGGGCCTTTTCTTTACAAGTTTTGAATTGATCTACATGCACTGTGTAATTGAGCTCCCTTCCATGTTGTTGGGTTGGGAGTGCCATCGAGCCGATATGCACCTGGTTCGGGATCTCGTTGTTTACGCAGTATGTAGTCTCCAACATTGAAGCTGCAGTTTTATTCGTGTTTTCCCAAACTGGGGTTCTACACGCATCAGCCTGCTCAGCGTTCGTTATGCCACGAGGTGCGCGGGCGTCCCATCTCTGACAAATGCTTCGACGATGTCCTTTACGTCTGTGCATTCTTCAGTGTTGTGGCCTTTTGCCCTGTGAAAGTCACAGTATTTGCTCCGATCAGCATTGTGACGATGTCGGATTATTGGAGCCTTTGGCCATGGGAGCTCCTCAGTGGCGAATATCTCGGTGACGCTTTTGGTGAGTGGCGTCCATCTGGAGTTCTGGTTCGACTGTACGTTATCCCTTCCGCCCAACCGATGTTGCAAGCCGGATGAGGTGTCAAAGTTTACCCTTGACTGCCAAATACCTAGCTTCCGCTTTTTGTTTAGTCGGGCGGTAAGGACGTTGTCTTCTCTTGTTTTCTGAGTGTAGAGGTTTGTGCTCTGGGGGAGATCTCTACCCAGTTGCTTCTCCGTTTCCGCAAATCGTTTAGCTACTGTCATGATGGCATCCCATGTGGATGGCATGCCATCTCTACCCGTTAAGGTGTGGATGAGCTCTGGGTCGTTCGCGCCCTGGATGAAAGCAACGCGAACAAGATCTTCGCTAATGTTACCCAGACTTAGCTTCTTTGAGTTGAAGCGAGTGATGAAGTCTGGCAAAGATTCATCTTCCTCTCGAATGTAATTGAGGATTGTCCATTGCTCTTCGGTATACTTTCTTTGTTGGCTGAAGTGTTGGCTAAACTTCTGCTGGAAGTCTTCCCAATCATAGATGTGGTGGACCGGTATACGATCGAACCACGCTCTAGCTGCCCCCACAAGCGTCATTTGGAACATGTAACACCACGTAGGATCCGTCCAACTACTGACGGTTGCCCCCGCTATGAACCTGTTCAAATGATCGTCTGGATCAGATATACCATCGTAAGTGCCGATGTTGGACATCTGTTTGGCACTTTTCGGGACGATTGCTTCCGCAATGTCCCTTGCAAATTTGGATGTTCCCGCCTTTGCAGCAGTTGGTGTAAATGTTTTGGAGAAGTCACGTGGGTTTCCACCCGCGTTTTTTGGTTTGAAGGTTTCTCCAAAATGCCTTTTCGGTTGGGAGTCCGTTTCCTTACGCTTCCCTTTCGCCTTATGACGAGGGTTTGCGTCACTATCGGATTCCTCCGAATCATCGTCCGAGTACTGTATGAATTCATCAGCCTGTTGGAGTGAAGGTAAGCATTCATCCAACTCAGCTTGGAATTCTTTTTGACGTGCTTCCGCCCACGCTTTAACTTCATCGAGTGTTTGGCGGGGGAGCCTCGTTCGTTGTCTCTCTAACTGGGTATCGGTGTATCCCAGTGAGCGATTTACTGCACTTGCCCCAGCTTGGGTAACCGGGGTAGTGTTCGTAAAATTTACTGCACTTGCCCCGGCTTGGGTAACCGGGGTAGTGTTCGTAAGAACTGTGTAGTCGTCGGTATTCCCCCCAGTGGCTGGGGTTGTGGTTACCGGAGTTTCTTTAAACCATCTTTTCAGAAGTTTTGAGAAAACTGAAAAAGAATTAAGTTCTAGCTTTTATGCACGGATGGCGCCAATGAAGAAACACTAATCGACCCCGGGCAGATTACGGATCTGGGGGTTAAATTGATGTTTCCCACGAGGGGTTAGATCCGGCAAAGATGGTTCTTCTAATAACCTGCAAAACAGACACCGTGAGCTCGTCACTGAGAAGGGGGGTACCTCCTTGTGACCACCCCTCCCGGCGTGAGAATCAGACTAGATTGCTCTTGAATATAAGTGTATATTAAGAGATTGCTAGAGCAGATATCAAGTATAAGATATAAGATACAAGATAAGATAAGATGATCATACCATTTGGGGTATTTATAGCCGAAGGTAGGTTTCCAAGAAGGTATAGCCGGCTGAATAGTATTCCTGTTCTACCAACTGTGGCCTACGCACGTGCCATGCTGGTAGTTGGTGGGTAGGCAGCGGCTGACAGTGACCAGGCCTGCTGTGTACTATTCCTTTTCCACCAACTGCAGGCTATGCATATGGTATGACAGGAGTTGGTGAGTAGGCAGCGGCTAATAGTGACATACAGTACAAGAGCATTGCTGCTCGCCATACTGTTGTCAATGAGCTGTCGTATCTCTGGTCAGATCTTTTGCCCATACCTCGTCAGGTTACAGTACAAAAGATCCTCCAGTATCGTACGGACTGGCTCATTTGGGCGGGAGTATTCCCCCTCCCGCCTTTGTGCGGGATTGTTCCCCGGCTTTGCTCATTTCCTTCTTCAGGTGACATTACTGAATTATTTTGAGAGCTAAGTGCCTTGTGCGTGTAGCTTTGCTGCGCGGGTGGCCTTCCCTGATGGCTTGTATCCGCAACTGCGGGAACTGGCGGAGTACTTCACCATTGGGAGGCATTTCCTGTGGGAACAGCTTGCGTACTGCGCGTAATGACGTCACGTCTCTGAGCATGGTGGGTCCTGTGGATCCAGTTGGTTTCCCGCGCAGACGTCTCTCTTCAAGGTGAGTCCTGCGGGTCCAACTGGGCTCTGCTGGGACCTAAACTTGTAGAAACAGATTTGGGAAAATTCTCAAATTGTGTTGCAGAAATCATGATTGATTTTGTACCTTTACAATAATCAAATTACAAGTTAAGTTTTGTGTTCTCTTTTCGCGCTGCAATGCGGAAACATGTATCAATATTTTTTTTGGCATATTAAGACTTTACTCTATTGTAATTTTTTATTGCACCAAAAAAAATAATATCGAATGCATGCATACAACAATGGGGTTGCAAATGTACGCTTGAAGAACTTTTTTTTTTGCCACAAACGGGTTGCCTATGATTTTGTTTTTTTATGTATCAAAATTTTTTAGATCAGGTTTACAAAACAAATATGGTGGCTTGGTCTAAACTTGTAGAAACAGATTTGGGAATAATTATTTTCACACTACATGATTGGTATGATGCTTATAGTAACATCCAACTTTTGATAATATTAAATAAAAGGAAATGAGTTTGTTTAAAAGTGTGTTAATATGGAATAAGGGGTGGTGATGGGCCTGAGGTCCATGGGCTTAAGAGTGTATAAACACTCCTTAAAACCTCTCTAAAACCCTAAAACCCCCATTCTTATCTTCTAGCCTCCTACACACTCAAAAACACACACAAACACTCTCTAGTATTTTGGCCGAGGTTCAAGACCAAGAACCGAGCTTGGATTTTGATAGATAATGACTATACAAGCAAGATACGAGTCCTTAGTTGCACATTGAAGCTAGCCGTAGCCTAAAAACGTAAAATGGTATGTTCTTTACACATAAAGATTATGACGGTTTGCCCAAAAACTTAGTGCTAAGGCAAATCGGGTGTGGTCTTACCATAAGAATACAAACTTGACGTTGAAAATGGACTTATTAAACCCGTTAGTATATACGGTTCACTTAGAAACCCTAGATCTAGCTCAAATACGTTTAAAAACCAATAAATGTTTAAGCTTTATGGATAAACGGACTAGATCTTACTCAAAAATGTAAATGGAAATGTTTAAAAGGTAAAATAATACTATCATAGAAGATTGAGTGTTAAAATATGTAGTAAGAATGATAATGAGAGATTGAGTACCCAACAATGGGTGTATTCGAGTACACGATTCGAATAGAAAGGGAAGAAAGAAAGAAAGACAGAAAAGAAAGAATACAAGTGTTCTATACGAATACAAGTTCCATTCAAGTTCTATTCGAATACAAGGGGTATTCGAATATAATGGTATTCGTATATAAGAGTGTTCAAAAGATATAAACCATTCGAATACATGTTGTATTCGAATACATGTCCATTTGAATACATGTTGTATACGAATACATTTCCATTCGAATACATGTTGTAATCTAACATTAATTCTATTCGCATACAAACCTCAATTCGAATACAATCCCCTTGATCCCTTGGATGCAACCCTATTAGAATACAAGAGTATTCGAAAACAATGGTGGTTAAATAAGGTGGACCTTTGGAATACAATCTCAATTCGGATACATTTCCCTTGAACACAATTCTATTCTAATACCAGTCCTATTCGAATACAGCCCTATTCGAACAAAAAGGGTATTCGAATACACAGGTATTCGAATACAAGGGTGTTCAAATAGTCAAATAAGAATACAATGCCCTTTGAATACAAAAGTATTCAAAGACAACGATATTCGAATACAAATGTATTCGAATGAAAATGGGGCATTCAATTAGAATAGACCAGACTTAACCATTTCTGGTGAAACTTAAATGGAGAGTATAGGATTAGATAATTGATACATATAATTGATATACAGTTAGCCATGCTCAATTAAGCAAGGGGATTACAATAAACTCAGAAAGAAACAGGAGACAAGTGAGTTTCTAGCCCCTTTTCCTTGTTATGTTTTCGGGGCTGTGTGCATACTCAATGTGAATGTTAATACACTTACCTTGATTGATAAGTGTATACTATGACGATTGATGTGATAGTCTGTATGAATGTTATGAATTAATGCTTGTCGGTGCATGAACGATCTTCGGATATTGCATGTATTGACAGGGAAATTAATGTATAGAATACCTGGTAGGAGATATGTAAATGTCTGAAAGTATGTAATAAAATGAGTATGTACGAAGGCATGGTTATATAAAGAAAGGTATGGCACGATTAAGAGGGAACAGACCCTAATAATATATGCGAGTGTAGGGAACATACCCTAATAATATGTGTGAATGTAGGGAACATACCCTAACAATATATGCGAATGTAGGGAACAGACCCTAATAATATCTGTGAATGTAGGGAACAGACTCTAATAATATCTGCGAAGGTTATAGGGCAGAATGATCTTTAAAACATATATAAATGAATGAAAGAATGTATGTATGTATGTAAGATTGAAAGAAAGAATGAATGTATGTATGTATGTAAGTATGTAAGTAAATATGAAGTTATGTATCTTTGGATATGTAATTACGTAAGTTTGTGAATGAAATGTATGTTGCCTAATTAACTAGAACTCACTCAGCGTAGCTGACTTTTAGTATGCACGCTGGTGAGTAGGATGAGGCAGCTAGCTTGAGAAGGACATATGGCAGATGAATAAGAAGTTGGCATCCGAAGACTTATGAAGTATTTATGACTACTGTTTCGTTATGAAAGGCAAAATATGTTTGTTTAAGACATGTTTATGACATGATGTGTAATGTTTATTAAAAGTCTTATATTCCGCGTAAGTTACTCCGATTTGTAGAACTGTGTTTATGAGTAAATCCGACGTCAAAAGTGAGGCACCGAGAGCGGGGCCTTACAAGTTGGTATCAGAGTATAAGTGAGGCACTGGGACAGGGGCCTTACAAGTTGGTATCAGAGCATAAGTTTGAGAGAATTAAGCATCCTACATGCTTAGACTCGAACAGAGGATGGTATTTAAGTAAGAAAATAAAGAAGATGTCAGTTCAAGATAGCCATGTGTCACTCAAGCAAGCTAAGTATAGGTAAAGTATATGATTAATTAATATGTAATGTGTTAGTTTGAATGCTAAAGAAAGAATATGTGTGTATTAGATATAGGGTTAATTGATTTTTTGATTGATTAACTGTTTGAAAGTAGAATTTAGCACAAGTGAAGTCACAAAGGGTAGTGTATAGGACACGGAGAGTAACGTGATCAGCTAATCACAGTTGGCCACTGTTATTACCTGTTAGTCTTACTATCCTTATACTAAATAGTTCCTTGAGTGATGACATTGTGTTTCCTTATAGAATACCAATGACTAGAGCTAGGAAAGTTGCGGGACAAGGAGATCGAACTGGATGTCATGGCAGGCCACGCATCATCCGAGAACCATCTGTAGAATCAGCCACTAACACCAGGGAAGAAGGAAGTGCAGTTGGACGAAATCCGAGCATCAATAAAGGATATCAACTTGACCCTGTTGTTCAAGCTGCCATTGCCCAAGCTATAGCAGCTGCAGTGAAGAATTTGAAACCTAAAAGGTCTGCTGGAAGCCATGTAAGGACCGCTGAGAGGGTAGGTGATAAAGGTAAGAAAGCTGATGATGGGAAAGACAGGTCGCGTTGGTGTAACTATAAGTCGTTCAAAGGTTGAGATCCACCGAAGTTGACCAGTTTGGGGGACGCAATCGCTACTCTTAAATGGATAACTGCCATGGACAAGGTTATCCGAATTAGCGAGTTCCGTTCTGATCAAGCTATGGGTTATGCTACCCAATTGTTCGGTGACGAGGCCATGTACTGGTGGGAGTCTGTAGAGCAGAGGAAGAGTCAGGATGAGATCAAAGAGTTGAGGTGGGATGACTTGAAGGAGATGGTCATGAGATGACTTGAAGGAGATGGTCATGAGGCGATTTTGTGCTGATGCTGAGGTAGAATGGGCGGAGATGAAGTTTCTGAACTTGAAGACAGGTAAGATGACACACCGCAAGTACACTACCGAATTCAACCGCATTTCTAGGTTGGTGCCTAACATGGTGAATACCGAAGCCAAAAGAATCAAGTGCTACATAAGGGACTGCTCCATAATGTCCGCACATTAGTCAGGGCTAATAAACCGGCTGCATTCGACTCTGCTGTGGAACTCGCAGAGATAGTTTATGATGATCTGACTGCGGATGACGTCGGGGTGGTGGAAGAGAAGAAGGAGAGGGAGTGGGTTGTTCCTGCCATGGGACCCGGTACCCAAGCATAGAACCCTAGAGATAAGCGACAGAGGGTGTGGGAGAAGAAGTCGTTTAAGACTTGTGGGAAGATGCACGTTGCGGAGTGCAAGTGGGGCATTGGTTCTGACGTGTGCCATAAATGTGGGAAGTCCCATGGTGGGTAATACAGGTTCTGGTCGGATGCTTGTTATAAAAGTGGCAAGATGGGGCACTTTGCTCAGGATTTCCATGCAAAGCGCACATGCTATAGGTGCGGTCAGACAGGTCACTTAGCGAGAACTTGTACTGGTGATGGAGTTAGAGGAAAGGAGAAAAAGGATGATGAGCAGACTAGGCCAAAGTCTAGGTCCTACATGTTGATTCAAGAACAGGCCAGACAGATCCCTGATGTGGTGACATGTACGTTTCTAGTAAACGGAATTTCGGCTTCCGTAATATTTGATTCAGGAGCGAATAGAATTTTTACGACATTTAGTAAGTTTGCAAAAATGAAATGTTGTCATGTGCATGAAACTTTTTTAGTAGAAACAGCTAGTGAAACCTCGGTTAGGATAATGAGAATGGTTAAGGATTGAAAGATAGAGTTAGAGGGACGTGAGTTCCCTGTGACTCTATATGTTATGACCTTAGGACGGTTCGATGTGGTGTTGGGGATGGGTTGGCTATCTGAGTTTGAGGCTCAGATAGTGTGTAAGAGTAGGTTGATAAGGTTAAAGTGCTTGGATGGTAGTACAATTACGGTTTATGGTGATAAAGAAAGTTCAGATCTTAATGTCATTTCGATGATAAAAGCCGAAGGTATATTACGACGAGGGTGCGGTGCTTACCTAGCGTATGTTGTCAAAGTTGCGGCCGAGACAAAAGAAGTGAAAGATGTTCCTGTTGTGTGCGACTATCCAAAAGTGTTCCATGAGGATCTTCCGGGGTTGCCACCGGAGCGTGAGATAGAATTCCATATAGATTTAGTACCACGAGCCCAGCCTGTCGCGAAAGCACCATGCCGCCTGGCGCCATCCGAAATGAAAGAATTGATGTCCCAACTGCAAGAACTCCTCGATAAAGGTTTTATATGACCAAGTGTTTCCTCGTGGGGCGCACCGGTGTGGTTCGTTAAGAAGAAATATGGAAGCCTGAGAATGTGTATAGACTATCGAGAGTTGAAAAAGCTTACGGTGAAGAACAGGTATTCATTGCCGCGGATTGATGATTTATTTGATTAACTACAAGGTTCGAGCTGGTTCTCGCGTATAGACCTTAGATCAGGCTATCATCAGCTGAAGGTGAAAGAGGCATACATCCCTAAAACAGCGTTTCGGACGTGGTATGGACACTACGAGTTCCTCGTTATGTCATTCGGTCTAACGAATGCTCCTGAAACATTTATGGACATGATGAATATGGTATGTTGGCCGATGTTAGATAATTCGGTTATCGTTTTCATTGACGATATATTGATTTATTCATGGAGCGAGTCTGACCATGCAGACCATCTAAGGGAAGTATTGGAGATTTTGAATAAAGAGAAGTTGTACGCTAAGTTTTCAAAATGCGCATTCTGGTTGCATGAAGTGCAGTTTCTTGGTCACGTGATTAATCCTGAAGGGATCACCATGGACCCAACTAAGATTGAGGACATAAAGAATTGGAAAACTCCGTAGAACCCGACTGATATACGGAGCTTCTTTGGGTTGGCTGGCTATTAAAGGAGATTCATCGAAGGCTTCTCCAAGATAGCTGCACCATTGACCGGAATGAACCGAAAGCCAGTAGTATTCAACTAGGGTATGCTTTAAGAGGAGGCTTTTGAGGAATTAAAGAGAAAACTCACACAATCTCCAATCCTTGCTCTACCCGATGGTGATGAGGATTTGATTGTTTGAAATAACGCATCGCATCGTGGGTTAGGCTGCGTGTTGATGCAACGAGGAAAAGTGATAGCCTATGCGTCCAAACAGTTGAAGCTGCACGAAAGTACTAATCCGACGGATGACTTGGAGCTAGCAGCAGTAGTTCATGCTCTCAAGATTTGGAGACATTACTTGTATGACACTAAGTGTACCATTTACACCGACCATAAGACTTTGAAGTATTTCTTTGAGCAAAAGGAGTTGAATATGTGTAACACCCCGTAACCGCAGCGGAAACGTAACCGGGGCGCCACAGACACCTCTGATATCAACCACATTGTTTATAAAGAAAACTGAATACATTAATATACTTCAAATTACATTATCTCATATTTCATTACCGCTAGGTGATACACACATCATACAATATGATACATAATTCTATTTAATATAATGTATCCTAACATTCCGCACGCAAATCTTACACACATCAAGCACTTAGCACGTAAGCAATCACTTCATCTTAATCGTACCTGAAAAGCATGTGAGAAAAACGGGTCAACTACGAATAGTTGGTGAGTTTCATAATTCGAGTAAACCATGATAAATCAATATCAAAATATAATATTATCGATGTAATTATGCTGAGCCCACAAGTGAAACCTCTGACTATCCACAAACAACCCCGTGGCATACTCCGCCCACGTACCTGCCCCAAACCGCTATGTCTAACATTACATAGCAAAATATATATAACAACAAAATAGACATGTGCAACTGGCTGGGAAACATCAGCAAATCCATGCCAGACCAGTTGGGTTTGTCAGACCAATAGTACTATCCACACTCTACCGGCTTTCAGTTAATCACTCGTGTTCCGGGGCCTTAGAATGTTAGCAACTCAGACAATTACCATCTTAGTACATTTCCGTACGATTCCCGTACAACAAAATATATATAAATCCACGCAAATCCATGCGTTCAGTATGTACTTATACATTTCAGGAGTAACATGCTTCCGCCCCGGGAAAATATTTAAAAACAATTCAGAAAAAGGGGCTCGTGAAACTCACCTTAGCACATGCAAGCAGGTAACAACAATCATTATCAGTTAACACGTCCAATCTGTAATATGATCCCTACGATCGTTACTATCCAATCACTATTAATACAACTTTAACCGTGTTAACCGGTACATCTGGGGACACTGTTAACCCAGTACTGTACCCATTCTGGGGGCAATGTTAACCCAGAAACACTTCTCCGGACTCAGATTGTGATATCGTTTAGAGTTTACTAGTCAAAATTACTATTAGTCGTTTTTCCCGTTTTTTTGCGTGCCTGGCACAGTTATCCGTTTTTACGTTTCAAAAATGAGTTTCGTTACACACGACCCGAAAATAGTGGTTGACTGATAATTTAATTAAAGTTGTGAAATCAGAGCTCGGTTTAGACGCCCCGATTGGCCGCGGGACCCGTTTCCGTCTTTAGTGTACCGGAAACTGTTTTATCGGATAAAATTACCCAAATCATCCGAATTATTTTCGGATGATTTATTTTTACTTGTTTAACTCAGTTATATGAAAATAGTTCATTTTTAGGGTTTTTATACACCAGTCAGTTCGTTTACCCGAACCTTGCTGGTTTACGCGTTTTATATTATAAAAGTTCACTTTTATTCCAAATAAATATCCGTTCATCCTCGGATCTTGAGATTTTGCACAAATAACATTTTGACAGTGGGGAAATTTATAAAAATATTTCCAGAATTAATTTTTATATTTAAAATTTATGTATCTATTTTTAAACACCATTTAAACACTAAATATGTCGTAAATACCAAACGACCTTAGAAAAATCCCAAATTTTTTCTGGATGACCCCTGCCATCTCCATAGTCCCCTATAATTTTTCCAAAACCAGAATCTCGTTTTACATGCCATTTTCACTAAAACCGAGCAAGAAAACCCAAGAACTCGTTTAACCGAAAAGCCTACTTAGACTTCTCCAACTGACCTAAACTTTTGTGTGTGACTTTTACATGTTATACAAAGCTTATCTGGAATTTTCCAGAATTTATCATGATATTTAACTATTTTTCACCATTTTTAGCCAAAACCGAGCATTAAATTCACCAAATATTCATCCTTTGTCCAAAAATTACCAAAAATTCACAGAACTCATATTTTCATGTATTTAAGACCTCTGTAAAATTTCATGACCTAACTTTAAACCGTCAACAATCTGTCCAAAACACAAACTTCATACAAAAACCGAATATACCTTTTGTTTTCCGCCACTACAAGCTACAAACTCGTCTTTCCGCCTTATCTACCACTAAATACAGAACCTACAACCAACATACCACAATACCAAGCAAGTTACACTCACAATCAAGCCTCTTACACTATAGTTTCGGTTATTGTTTCAAAACTAGAGTTTAAACCGTAAAAATTCGTTTTTGGTTCGTTTAACTCCTTTCTTGGACCAAGATCCCTTGTATAACCCGTATACATCACTTGATCATGCAAGAATCGGTTTTCATCTTTGAAACCTCATTTTCTTGCAAATAAACTCAAGAAACGAAGATGGAAAAGTAAATAACTCGACTTTTACCTCGGTTTTCTTGCTAAAAACTCGGGTTTTTAGATGATGAAGTGGAAGGGAAGATGGAATGTTGCATTGGTTGTTTAGAAAAATAACAAATGAAGGGGTTACACACTTATTATTTCCGATCGGAACTCATGGTAGGTGGGGTGGGACCCACCTTTCCATTTCTAGCCACATGTTTGGATTCTCGAAATCCGGATAATGTTTTGGATAATCTGGTTCAGTTCGTTTTTTGGTTAAATGTCTAATTCGGCTTAAAACGGGGCTAAAACGGTCGTTTTCGGCTTAAAAAAATGAAATTTATATAAAACCGATTTAAAAACTTTAAAAACTTAAACCATAACATTTATTAACTTAAAACATCATATTATTAATTATTGCACATCTTTTTCGGCTTGATTGATTGTCTCTTGCTCGGTTTGGTATTAAAGGTTTCGTTTAACGTACCGACGTACCATTAAATCGAAATTCTTTTTCTGTGCCGTACTTTACTTATCCCGAAGCATTAATGCTTCGTAAAATCACTAAATATTATAGATATCGTCTATAATTGATCCCTCGATTCGTTCGGGTTTCAATAACTATCGATCGATTAATCGCATATTCAATACGATGAATTATATATTCACGTACAATCAATACAGTGAACCATGTATTCTCGTATAATTACTATGGTAATTCATGTACCCGACATTAACTATTGTCTACTGGTTAGGGTATCCCTGGTTTCGTCGGAATCGTTACATTCTCCCCTCGTTAAGAAATTTCGTCCTCGAAATTTTTACACGCCCACTATCCCCTTCCTAGAGAAAGGTGGGGGTTTTTCCTTCAGAATTCACCCTCGCGTTACCAGGTATAATCTGGTCCTCGCTGTGAATTCCACTTAATCTTAATCAGTAAAGCTTGGTGTGTCCAAACTGTTTAGTTTTCCCGTCTACTATCTCTACGGAATTATTTATGATATCAAGCATGTCTTCTATGAGTACCTCCATTACTAGTACTTTCGTTGCCTCATCGCTTAGGTACTTTTCAATCCGTATACATGGCAAAACATCATGTATAGTACTTAGCCCCTGGAGTACTTTAATCGATAAACTAAATGACCAATCATGGAGATAGTCTCATAAGGTCCAATATATTAAGGAGCTATTTTCGGTTTTGCCAAACCTTATATCACCTCTCTAAGGTGATGCCTTAAAAATACCTTGTCACCTCTTTCCAGCGACAATGGTTTCCTTTGAATGTTGGCATAAATCATTTGCCAACCTCGCGCTGCTTTCAACTTATCTTAAATATTATAAATCCGATTGGTTGTTTCTCGAATCAATTCAAATCTTATGGCTTGAGTGACGCCCATTTTCAATTTAACAAATTGTTGATAATTACTTCACCCATAGAAAGCTTCAAGCTCTCGATGCTTCCTTCTCCGCCTTCCAATAATGGAAGTAGGATGACTATTTCGATCTGAGATAATTGAAAATGGTACTCCACGACGAGATACCATTTCACCATCATGAATTTGGGCGGGAATTCATTGTGGTAATCGTCATGGATTGGGATGAAATGCGAGGATTGGTTAATCGATCCGCGATTACCCAATTTACATCATGCCTTTGATATATCTTGGGAATTTGCGTCCCGAAATCCATTGTAATTTATTCCCACTATCATTGGCGAATTTTCTGTCGTTGTGGCGTTCCCTAGGGTTTTCGGTGTGCAGCCTTATCTCTTGCACAAGTCGTACATTTACCGACATACGTGGCTATATTCTTTTTCATACCCGGCCACCAGTAGAACTCCTTCACATCCTTGTACATCTTATCCGATCCCGGATGTATGGAATATTTCGATCTATGCGCTTCGTCCATGATTAAATCACGAAGGTCATGGAGGGTCGGGATCCAAACCCGATTTTTGAAATAGAGAATTTCGTCCACGCGCTGTTCGAAATTCTTCTCATTGCCGTAAAGTCCCTCCTTTTCCAATTGTTCCTCTTTCAACGCCTCACGTTGAGCGACTCGAATCAGGTCCAAAAGGTTCGACTAGACTATCATCCCCAGTGCTCGCACTCGCAATGGCTTAACCCGATCTTTCCTACTCAAGGCATCGGCTACGACGTTAGCCTTGCCGGGGTGATAACGGATGTCACAGTCATAATCGCTTAACAACTCGACCCATCTTCGTTGCCTCATATTCAATTCTTTCTGATCGAATATGTGCTGCAAACTTTTATGATTGGTGAAGATGGTGCACTTTGTACCGTAAAGATAATGTCTACAGATTTTAAGTGCGAAAATAACTGCTCCCAGTTCTAAGTCATGCGTAGTGTAATTTTTCTCATGTACTTTTAACTGTCGGGAAGCATAGGCTATAACCTTATTATTCTGCATCAGCACGCATCCTAACCCTCTACGCGATGCGTCACAATACGCGACAAAACCATCGTCTCCATCGGGGAGACTTAAAATCGGTGCTTGGCACAATTTTTGCTTTAACGTTTGAAACGCCGTTTCCTGCTCTTCTCCCCATTCATACTTTCGAGCCTTTTGAGTCAGGAGAGTTAAAGGTTGGGTGATGCTGGAAAAGTTCTCTATAAATCGACGATAATATCCAGCCAAGCCTAAGAATTGGCGGATTTCCTTTGGCGATTTAGGCGCTTGCTGTAACGATTCCGGCAAATTCAGATATACCCTAGCCGGTATATACTATTTACGTGTTATTTAATACCGAATGTATGAATTATAATGTGTTTATACGAGTATATAAGATTCACAGTACGAATTATACTCGAATGTACAGCTAGTCGTATTGGAATTACGATTAACCGATGAACGATTATTGAAACCCGAACGAATCGGGGATTACATTATAGACGAAATATATGATGTTTAGTAAGGTTTACGAAGTATTAAGGCTTCGGGATAAGTGAATTATTGCACAGAAAAAGGATTTCGATTTATTGGTACGTCGGTACGATAAACGAAACCTTTAACATCAAACCAAGCAAGAGAAGATCGATCAAGCCGAAAAAGATGCACAATGACCGACAATATGATGTGTTAAGTCAATAAATGTCATGGTTTAAGTTTTTAAAGTTTTTAAATCGGTTTTATATAAATTTTATTTTTAAGCCGAAAAAACGACCGTTTTGGCCTCGTTTTGAGCGGAATTAAACGTTTAACCGAAAAACGAACTGAACCAGATTATCCACAACATTATCCGGATTACACAATCCGAATGTGTGGCCAAGATTTGAGATGTGGGCCCCACCCCACACCATAACATGGACCGATCGGTCCACTTTCCCCACTTTAACATATCATTTTCTTTTTTTTAACATTCCAACTCTCCAAATCCTCTCAACCCTTTACACATTCAACCAAAAACCTTTGTTTTTTAAGAAGATCCACAAGGTATAAACATGTTGTTATGGTTTAATCTTGGTTTTTAATTCCAAAATCTTGAGAAAATGAGGTTTCAAGTGAAAAATGGGTGAAAACCCGAGATGAAACCGATTCTTGCATGATCAAGTGATGTATACAAGTTATACAAGGGATCTTGGTCCAAGAAAGGAGTTAAAAGAGTCAAAAACGAATTTTTACGGTTAAAATTTTTGTTTTGATGTCTTAACCGAAACCATGAAAGAAATGGCTTGATTGTGAGTATAACTTGCTTGGTGTGGTGTTGTTGTGCTTGTAGGTGTTGTATCTAGTTGCTAGCAAAGGCTAGAAAGCAAGATCTTTGCGATCTAAAGCTAGAAACACAAGGTAGTTCGGTTTTTTCGTATGATTTGTATGATTTGGACAGATTGTGGTAGATTTAGAGTTGGGTCATGAAATTTCACAGAGATGATCTACACATGAAAATATGAGATCTGTGAAAATTTGGTAATTTTTGGATAAAGGATGAATATTTGGTGAATTTAATGCTCGGTTTTGGCTAAAAATGGTGAAAAATAGCTAAACATCATGAAAAATTCTGGAAAATTCAGATAAGCTTTTTATAACATATAAAAGTCACACACAAAATTTCAGGTCCATTGGCGAAGTCTAAGTAGGCTTTTCGGTAAAACGAGTTCTAGGGTTTTCTAGCTCGGTTTTGGTGAAAATGGCATGAAAAATGAGATTTTGGTTCTGGAAAAATTACAGGGAACTATGTGGATGGCAGGGGTCATTCCAAAAAAATTTGGGATTTTTCTAAGGTCGTTTGGTATTTTCGACATATTTGGTGTTTAAATGACGTTTAAAAATAGATGAATAAATGTTAAATATAGAAATTAATTCTGGAAATATTTTTATAAAATTCCTTACTGTCAAGAACTGATTTGTGCAAAATTTCAAGATCCGAGACTAAGCGGATATTTATTTGTGCTAAAAAGAACATAAAAACAAACTTTTAAAGCTTAAAACGCGTAAACCGGTAAAGTTCGCCTAAGCGAGCTGACCGGTGTATAAAAACCTTAAAAATGGACTATTTTCATGAAACTAAGTTAATCAAGTAAAAATAAATCATCCGAAAATAATTCGGATGATTTGGGTATTTTTACCCGATTTAGCAGTTTTCGGTGTATTAAAGACGGAAACGGGCCCCGCGGCCAAACGGGGTGTCTAAACCGAGCTCTAATTTCACCACTTTAATTAAAATATCAGTAACAACTATTTTCGGGTCGTATGTGACCAAACTCATTTTTGAAAACATAAAGACGGATAACCGTGCTAGGCACGCAAAACGAGAAAACAAACTAATGGTAGTTTTGACTAAAGAACTCTAAGTGATATCACAATCTAAGTCCTGAGAATTGTTTCGGGGTTAACATTGTTCCCGGATCGTGTACGGTACTGGGTTAACAGTGTCCCCAGACGTACCGGTTAACACGAATTTAAATTATATTAATAGAAATTGTTTAGTAACGACTTAGGGATCGTATTACAGATCCGGCCCGGTAGCCGCGCATAGTATTACATCTTTACTCAAGAAAAGGTGAGTTTCGCGAGCCCCTTTTTACTGAACTGTTTTAAATATTTTCCCGGGGTGGAAAGCATGTTTTTTTTATCAAAGTGTTTAAGTACATGCCGATCGCATAGAAATTAATGTATTTATATAATGTTTATTGTACGGGAATCGTACGGTAATGTATTAAGATGGTAATTGTCTGAGTTGCTAATATTGTAAGGCCCGAAACAGTGTTCTGGGTTAACAGTGTCCCCAGAGGTTATTAAATGTATTTCTGGGTTAACAGTGTCCCCAGAGGTTATTAAATGTATTTCTGGGTTAACAGTGTCCCCAGAGGTTATTAAATGTGTTTCTGGGTTAACATTGTCCCCAGAGGTTATTAAATGTGTTTCTTGATTAACAGTGTCCCCAGAGGTTATTAAATGTGTTTCTGGGTTAACAGTGTTCCCAGAGGTTATTAAATGTGTTTCTGGGTTAACAGTGTCCCCAGAGGTTATTAGATGTGTTTCTGGGTTAACAGAGGTTTCACTTGTAGACTCAGCATAATTACATCGCTAATTTATGATTATTATAATGATATGTCATGGTTCATTTAAATTAGTGAAACTCACCAACTATTCGTAGTTGACCCGTTTTCTTTACATGCTTTCTAGGTACACCCAAATTGGAATGAGTGATACGTGCTTGATGATGTGTGCTATTTTGTGGAAGCTTAAGGGTCTATATTTTGTATTAAACATGTTAAAGTACCATCTGTAAAACTTATGTGATAACGCCTAGACGGTAACGAAACTCGGAACAATGTAATACGTTTAAATTAATGTAGTGATGTTTTCTTTATAAGCAATGCTGTTGATATCAGATGTGTCTGTTGCATCCCGTTTACGTTTCCGCTGCTGTTACGGGTTGTTACAGAACTTGGTATCAGAGCCATTGGTTATAAAGAATTAGAATGTCTTTAAAAAGATACCTAAAATATAACCAGTAGCTCAAGTGTTATAGGATCTGAATATCAACTAATAATCTGTTGTGATGATATCGGGATGAACTTGGATGGACAAGTGAGTTATTATGGTCCGGAAGATAATAACAGACTTGTCCGCACGAGGGAATTCAGGGGAAGTCACGGGGGACTTTAATAGGTAAAATTGGCAACATATGTGCAAATATATGATAATATTGTTATGTGGTCAAGTTGTATAAGTAAGTGCATATTAATTTGATTATGATTTACACTATGGAAAGAACTATATGTTTGTTAACTTGTGTGCAGGTAAGAATGTCGAGAACTCCTAGTTTGTCGGTGGAGGAGGACCCGGAGGAAGTCAGCTCCGAGAACTCTGGGAGCCTACGCGTATCATCCAGCTCTGAGCCTAGCGAGGCTAGTCGTAGGAGCTCTGGCCAGTCCTCCCCAGTCAGGATTGTCCGATCCCCTACCCCACCCGCACCACAGGCCATCCCTGTCCCTCCCGGATTCGGACACCGCCTCACGGCGCGGATCAGTGTCCCTCAAGTCCCACCTACCTCGCCTCCACCCAGACCTGCTACCCGCAGGGGCGAGTCCTCCCGCTCCCAGCCCGAGCCTGTGACTCCACCTGTGTGGGGTCTCCCTAGGCAGGAAAGGGACGCGGCGGCATGGCTTCGAGTGCTCACCGAGCTGGTGAATGAGCACTCCGCCGCCTTGACAGTGGGAGTGCAGAGGCGGATGTATCTGGGGGACTGCATACTGGACCACCAGTATGCGATTTCGCAGCTGAAGAGGGAGTGCTCATACTCCCAGTGGATGATCGGCCGGATGGAGACGCGGATCCGGGTTATGCTGGCTGTGATGGTGGTGTTGGTGGCTGTGTTGGTGGGGTTGGTATACCACCGTGTTTAGTGATGTTAGGATGGTAGAAGTCATGGACCGCTTTTTGATACTCTGTGTAAGCAGTTAAGTGGTGATGCTAACATAGAGTGAATCTTGTGTAGTTATAATACAACCACTGGCCCTTAGGGGGTCTCTTTTGGGGTATATCATTATAGATACTTTTGGGTATCATTCAAGCACTGACCCATTGCGGGTTATGTCGAGATGATGCCGACAAAGGCCCTATGTATGAAAACTTAACTTATGTAATGATGACAGGAAAGTATGTGAACTGACATGGATGTAATATGTACTAATGTTTGTTAATGAATGGAATGTTAGTTGTGTTTTATGATTGGAACTTGTATTAATTATATGTATTTTCTTGATGATGTGTAGAATGGCACCAAAACGATCAGCTCAAATGTCGGAAGTAGATGTGAGCCGTTTGATTGCTCAACAGTTAGAGGCGGCGATACCGGATATAGTATCGCGCATCGCCGCTAGTATTAACAATTCGACCAATCCAACCCCTCCGAGCAATCAAACGACCACCAATAATGACGGGGAACAAAATGTTAATCCTCCACAGAATGATAACACGATTCCGAGTAATGACGCACCGCCTAGGGTGGTCGTTACGGACAGTAATGGCCCTATACCAACTGTAGAGACGAACCGTACTGAACCGATTCCTGCATCCAGGGGATGTTCGATCAAAGACTTTATGTTGTGCAAACCTCTAGAGTTTAGCGGGTCTGAAGGACCAAATGGGTTGGTTAAGTGGATCGAGAAAATAGAATCAGTTGTGAACATCAGCAACTGCCCCGAGGACTGTGTTGTAAAGTACGCCACCTGCACATTCACGGACCATGCCTTGACATGGTGGAACACGATAGTGCAAACCCGGGGTCAGGCGGCGACAAACCGCATGACCTGGACAGAGCTTAAGGCTCTTGTACTGGAACATTTCTGCCCGAAAAACGAATTGCAGAAATTAGAAAATGAATTGTGGAACCTGGAGATGCAGGGGGCAGACCATTTGGGTTATACGAACCGGTTTAATGAGTTGTCGTGATTGGTACCATGGTTGGTCACCCCAGAGTCGAAGAGGGTTGAGCATTATATTTGGGGGCTAACTCCAGTTGTAAGGAGTATAGTCAATTCTGGGGGACACCAGACGTATGAGGGTGCGGTGACGCAAGCTGGTATCGTTACGTATGATTTCGTAAGGAGCGGGTCACTGAAGGTGGCGGGAGAATCCGCTGGGGGAAAGCGGGGTACACATGACCATAGGATCCAGGAAAAGCAGCAAGGTAAACGTGCTAGGCCCGCTGCCCAGAACTACGCCATGACTAGTTCGGGCGGAAGGTAGGAACCGCAGACAAGGACGTTTCCCAGGTGTGGGAAATGCGGTTACCAACATGGAGGCGAGTGCAGGGTGGTAGTGTGCCATCGGTGTGGCATGGAAGGGCACTCCGCACCGAGATGTAGGACAAACCTGAACAACCTGAACCGACAACCGCAACCTATCCGTGCGCAGCCATTTAGGACCCAACCAGCCCGACAACAAAACCCACAAGGAAATCAAGTGATGACCACCAGCCGTACTTGCTTTGAATGCGGCAGCACAGAGCACTTCAAGAGAAACTGTCCGAAACTGAACCAGGGAGGAAATGGGCGGCAAACCGCGGGTCCGGCATCGTCGTCCAACCCGGCGCGAGGCCGAGCATTCGTGATGGGGGCGAACGAAGCACGCCAGGACCCCATCGTAGTGATAGGTACATTCCTCGTCTCTGATCATTACGCTTCTGTATTATTTGATACAGGCGCCGATAGAAGTTTTGTTTCTGTTAAATTCCTATCGATTGCAAACCTTCCAATTAGTGAAACCATAGAACCTTACACCGTAGAAGTCGCTAACGGTAAAACCATGATAGTTAATCAGATAGTTCGGAATTGCCCTTTTATTCTGAACGAACAATCCTTTCTGATTGACTTGTTACCGGTAGAATTGGGTAGTTTTGACGTGATAGTGGGAATGGATTGGTTAGCACGTAACAAGGTAGAAATAAACTGTGAAAAGAAAATCGTCAAGATCGGGTGTCGAATGACGAAGAGGTATTAGTGCAGGGTGAGAAGTCGGGCAATATGATACCGTTTATATCCCACCTCAAGGTGTTAAAATATATACGCCAGGGATGCGTGGCGTATCTAGCGAGCTTGACGGCCACGGATCCTGAGGAAAAACGGGTGGACGATATCCCAGTGGTACGCGAATTTCCACCAGTTTTCCCAGAGGAACTTCCTGGATACCGCCAACCCGACAGGTCGAATTCAGAATCGATCTATTACCTCAAGCTGGCCCTGTTGCTAAGGCACCCTACCGACTTGCACCATCAGAGATGCAAGAATTATCCAACCAGTTGCAAGAATTGTTGGATAAAGGATTTATACGTCCTAGTTATTCCCCGTGGGGTGCACCTGTACTATTCGTGAAAAAGAAGGACGGGAGCCTTAGAATGTGCATTGATTACAGGGAGTTGAACAAGTTAACAATCAAAAATAGGTATCCTCTTCCCCGAATTGATGACCTGTTCGACCAACTGCAAGGTGCGAGCTACTTCTCAAAAATTGATCTTAGATCGGGATACCATCAGGTTAGAATTCAGGAGGAGGATATCCCAAAAACCGCATTCCGGACTCGCTACGGCCATTACGAGTTCTTAGTTATGCCTTTTGGGCTAACAAATGCGCCAGCAGTGTTCATGGATCTCATGAATCGAGTCTGTAAACCCTACCTCGATAAATTCGTCATCGTGTTTATTGACGATATTTTGATATACTCGAAGAGTAAAGAAGAGCACGAGCAACACTTAAGATTAATTTTAGAGCTTCTAAATCAGGAGAAGTTGTATGCAAAATTCTCCAAGTGTAACTTCTGGTTACAAGAAGTGCAATTCCTTGGTCACGTTATAAACCATCAAGGAATACACGTTGATCCAAGTAAGGTGGAAGCAGTTAAGAATTGGCAAGCGCCTAAATCGCCAAAGGAAATCCGCCAATTCATGGGCTTAGCTGGATATTATCGTCGATTTAGAGAACTTTTACAGCATCGCCCAACCTTTAACCCTTCTGACCCAAAAGGATCGAAAGTATGAATGGGGTGAAGAGCATGAAACGGCGTTTCAAACGCTAACACAAAGATTGTGCCAAGCGCCGATCTTAAGTCTCCCCGACGGAGACGATGGTTTTGTCGTGTATTGTGACGCATCCCGGAGAGGGTTAGGATGCGTGTTGATGCAAAATAATAAGGTTATAGCCTATGCTTCTCGACAGTTAAAAATACACGAGAAAAATTACACAACTCATGACTTAGAACTGGGAGCAGTTATCTTCGCACTTAAAATCTGGAGACATTATCTCTACGGTACAAAGTGCACCATCTTCACCGATCATAAAAGTTTGCAACACATATTCGATCAGAAAGAACTGAATATGAGGCAACGAAGATGGGTCGAGTTGTTAAGCGACTATGACTGTGACATCCGTTATCACCCCGGCAAGGCTAACGTCGTAGCCGATGCCTTGAGTAGGAAGGATCGGGTTAAGCCATTGCGAGTGTGAGCACTGGAAATGATAGTCCAGTCGAACCTTTCGGACCTGGTTCGAGTCGCTCAACACGAGGCGTTGAAAGAGGAACAATTGGAAAAGGAGGGACTTTACGGTAACGAGAAGAATTTCGAACAGCGCGTGGACGAAAGTCTCTATTTCAAAAATCAGATTTGGATCCCGACCCTCCATGACCTTCGAGAATTAATCATGGACGAAGCGCATAAATCGAAATATTCCATACATCCGGGATCGGATAAGATGTACAAGGACGTGAAGGAGTTCTACTGGTACCCGGTATGAAAAAGGATATAGCCACATACGTCGGCAAGTGTACGACGTGTGCGAGGGTTAAGGCGGAGCACCAGAAACCCTCGGGGATGTTACAACAACCGGAAATTCCCGAATGGAAATGGGAGCAAATCACGATGGATTTTGTGACACATCTCCCTAAGACGTCCCGTGGACACGATGCAATTTGGGTAATCGTGGATCGACTAACCAAGTCGGCACATTTTATTCCGATTAGAAATAATTATAACACCGAAAGACTTGCGCAGATTTATATAAATGAAATTGTGTCTCGTCATGGGGTACCCATCTCAATCATCTCCGATCGAGATAGCCATTTCACCTCCAATCTTTGGCAAGCTGTACAAGAAGCACTGGGAACGCGTATTGATCTAAGCACAGCTTACCACCCTCAGACCGACGGTCAGTCTGAGAGGACCATCCAAACACTGGAGGATTTGCTTCGTGCATGCGTACTGGATTTTAAGGGAAATTGGGATCAACATCTCCCACTCGTTGAATTTTCCTATAATAAAAGTTACCATAGCAGTATAAAGGCAGCACCTTACGAAGCATTGTATGGACGGAAGTGCCGATCACCACTCTGCTGGACTGAAGTGGGCGACACACAGGTTATTAAATCAGATCTGGTCCAGGAAACGATCAGCAAAATCCTTGAAATTAAGAACAATCTGAAGGCCGCACGGGATCGGCAGAAGAGTTATGCCGATACCCGTAGAAAACCGTTATCATTTGAGAAAGGTGATAAAGTGTATTTGAAAGTATCACCTTGGAAAGGAGTAGTCAGATTTGGAAAGGCGGGGAAGTTAGCCCCTAGATACATTGGACCATTCGACATTACTGCAAAAATCGGTCCTGTAGCATACCGATTAGAACTGCCTGATGAATTAAGTGCAGTTCACAACGTGTTTCACCTGTCGAACTTGAAAAGGTGTCTGTCGGATGAGACATCGGTGTTACCACTAGAGGGTGTCCAATTAAACGATAAGCTTAATTTCGTAGAGGAACCCATAGAAATAGTGGACGGGAAAATCAAGCAACTTAGACACAATAAGATCTCGTTGGTCAAAGTTAGATGGAACTCGCAACGAGGCCCAGAATATACATGGGAACGAAAGGACGAATTTCGGAAGAAATACCCCCACCTATTTCCTCAAAAGGAAGTAGTTGACGCGTAAAATTTCGAGGACGAAATTTTTGTAACGGGGGGAGAATGTAACGATTCCGGCAAATTCAGGTATACCCTAGCCGGTATATACTATTTATGTTATTTAATACCGAATGTATGAATTATAATGTATTTATACGAGTATATAAGATTCACAGTACGAATTATACTCGAATGTACAGCTAGTCGTATTGGAATTACGATTAACCGATGAACGATTATTGAAACCCGAACGAATCGGGGATTACATTATAGACGAAATATATGATGTTTAGTAAGGTTTACGAAGTATTAAGGCTTCGGGATAAGTGAATTATTGCACAGAAAAAGGATTTCGATTTATTGGTACGTCGGTACGATAAACGAAACCTTTAACATCAAACCAAGCAAGAGAAGATCGATCAAGCCGAAAAAGATGCACAATGACCGACAATATGATGTGTTAAGTCAATAAATGTCATGGTTTAAGTTTTTAAAGTTTTTAAATCGGTTTTATATAAATTTTATTTTTAAGCCGAAAAACGACCGTTTTGGCCTCGTTTTGAGCGGAATTAAACGTTTACCCGAAAAACGAACTGAACCAGATTATCCACAACATTATCCGGATTACACAATCCGAATGTGTGGCCAAGATTTGAGATGTGGGCCCCACCCCACACCATAACATGGACCGATCGGTCCACTTTCCCCACTTTAACATTTCATTTTCTTTTTTTTTAACATTCCAACTCTCCAAATCCTCTCAACCCTTTACACATTCAACCAAAAACCTTTGATTTTTAAGAAGAACCACAAGGTATAAACATGTTGTTATGGTTTAATCTTGGTTTTTAATTCCAAAATCTTGAGAAAATGAGGTTTCAAGTGAAAAATGGGTGAAAACCCGAGATGAAACCGATTCTTGCATGATCAAGTGATGTATACAAGTTATACAAGGGATCTTGGTCCAAGAAAGGAGTTAAAAGAGTCAAAAACGAATTTTTACGGTTAATATCTTTGTTTTGATGTCTTAACCGAAACCATGAAAGAAATGGCTTGATTGTGGGTATAACTTGCTTGGTGTGGTGTTGTTGTGCTTGTAGGTGTTGTATCTAGTTGCTAGCAAAGGATAGAAAGCAAGATCTTTGCGATCTAAAGCTAGAAACACAAGGTAGTTCGGTTTTTTCGTATGATTTGTATGATTTGGACAGATTGTGGTAGATTTAGAGTTGGGTCATGAAATTTCACAGAGATGATCTACACATGAAAATATGAGATCGGTGAAAATTTGGTAATTTTGGATAAAGGATGAATATTTGGTGAATTTAATGCTCGGTTTTGGCTAAAAATGGTGTAAAATAGCTAAACATCATGACAAATTCTGGAAAAATTCATATAAGCTTTTTATAAAATATAAAAGTCACACACAAAATTTCAGGTCCATTGGTGAAGTCTAAGTAGGCTTTTCGGTAAAACGAGTTCTAGGGTTTTCTAGCTCGGTTTTGGTGAAAATGGCATGAAAAATGAGATTTTGGTTCTGGAAAAATTACAGGGAAGTATGTGGATGGCAGGGGTCATCCCAGAAAAATTTGGGATTTTTCTAAGGTCGTTTGGTATTTTCGACATATTTGGTGTTTAAATGACGTTTAAAAATAGATGAATAAATGTTAAATATAGAAATTAATTCTGGAAATATTTTTATAAAATTCCTTACTGTCAAAAACTGATTTGTGCAAAATTTCAAGATCCGAGACTAAGCGGATATTTATTTGTGCTAAAAAGAACATAAAAACAAACTTTTAAAGCTTAAAACGCGTAAACCGGTAAAGTTCGCCTAAGCGAGCTGACCGGTGTATAAAAACCTTAAAAATGGACTATTTTCATGAAACTAAGTTAATCAAGTAAAAATAAATCATCCGAAAATAATTCGGATGATTTGGGTATTTTTACCCGATTTAGCAGTTTCCGGTGTATTAAAGACGGAAACGGGCCCCGCGGCCAAACGGGGTGTCTAAACCGAGCTCTAATTTCACCACTTTAATTAAAATATCAGTAACAACTATTTTCGGGTCGTATGTGACCAAACTCATTTTTGAAAACATAAAGACGGATAACCGTGCTAGGCACGCAAAACGAGAAAACAAACTAATGGTAGTTTTGACTAAAGAACTCTAAGTGATATCACAATCTAAGTCCTGAGAAGTGTTTCGGGGTTAACATTGTTCCCGGATCGTGTACGGTACTGGGTTAACAGTGTCCCCAGACGTACCGGTTAACACGAATTTAAGTTATATTAATAGAAATTGTGTAGTAACGACTTAGGGATCGTATTACAGATCCGGACCGGTAGCCGCGCACAGTATTACATCTTTACTCACGAAAAGGTGAGTTTCGCGAGCCCCTTTTTACTGAACTGTTTTAAATATTTTCCCGGGGCGGAAAGCATGTTTTTTTTATCAAAGTGTTTAAGTACATGCCGATCACATGGAAATGAAAGTATTTATATAATGTTTATTGTACGGGAATCGTACGGTAATGTATTAAGATGGTAATTGTCTGAGTTGCTAATATTGTAAGGCCCGAAACAGTGTTCTGGGTTAACAGTGTCCCCAGAGGTTATTAAATGTATTTCTGGGTTAACAGTGTCCCCAGAGGTTATTAAATGTGTTTCTGGGTTAACAGTGTCCCCAGAGGTTATTAAATGTGTTTCTGGGTTAACAGTGTTCCCAGAGGTTATTAAATGTGTTTCTGGGTTAACAGTGTTCCCAGAGGTTATTAAATGTGTTTCTGGGTTAACAGTGTCCCCAGAGGTTATTAGATGTGTTTCTGGGTTAACAGAGGTTTCACTTGTAGACTCAGCATAATTACATCGCTAATTTATGATTATTATAATGATATGTCATGGTTCATTTAAATTAGTGAAACTCACCAACTATTCGTAGTTGACCCGTTTTCTTTACATGCTTTCTAGGTACACCCAAATTGGAATGAGTGATACGTGCTTGATGATGTGTGCTATTTTGTGGAAGCTTAAGGGTCTATATTTTGTATTAAACATGTTAAAGTACCATCGGTAAAACTTATGTGATAACGCCTAGACGGTAACGAAACTCGGAACAATGTAATACGTTTAAATTAATGTAGTGATGTTTTCTTTATAAGCAATGCTGTTGATATCAGATGTGTCTGTTGCATCCCGTTTACGTTTCCGCTGCGGTTACGGGGTGTTACACTTGCCAATTCTTAATTGCTTCAACCTTACTCGGATCAACGTGTATTCCTTGATGGTTTACAACGTGACCGAGGAATTGCACTTCTTGCAACCAGAAGTTACACTTAGAGAATTTTGCATACAACTTCTCCTGATTCAGAGGCTCTAAAGTTATTCTTAAGTGTTGCTCGTGCTCTTCTTTACTTTTCGAGTAGGTCCAAAATATCGTCAATAAACACGATGACGAATTTGTCGAGGTAGGGTTTACAGACTCGATTCATGAGGTCCATGAACACTGCCGGCGCATTTGTTAGCCCGAACGGCATAAATAAGAATTCATAATGACCGTAACGAGTCCGAAACGCTGTTGTTGCAACGTCCTCCTCTTGGATTTTTCACTTGGTCATAACTAAATCTAAGATCAATTTTCTAAAAATTAAATCGCCCCTTGCAGTTGGTTAAACAGATCATTTACTTCGAAGAAGTGAATACCTATTCTTGATCGTCACTTTAATCAATTCTCCCTAATCAATACATTTCCTAACACTTCCGTTCTTCATTTCCCAAATAACACTGGTGCACCCCATGGTGACTAACTAGGTCGTATAAAACCTTATCCAATAATTCTTGCATTTCAGTTGGTGCAAGTCGGTAGGGTGCTTTAGCAACAGGGCCAGCTTGAGGCATTAAATCGATTCTGAACTCGACCCGTCGGGTTGGCGGTAATCCAGGAAGTTCTTCTGGGAAAACTTGTGGAAATTCGCGTACCACCGGGATATCTTCTATATGTTTTCTTTTAAATCGTACACTTTTCTCTGTATCTACTCGCTTCATCGTCCGAAAGAGAGCTTCTAATCATCTTCTTTTCATATTTGATTTCAGCTTCATATTGAGTTAGCCAATCCATGTTAACTATTACGTCAAAACTTCTTAACTCTACTGGTCGTAGGTCAATAAGGAAAGGTTAATCGTTCAGAATAATAGGACAATTCCGAACAATTTAGTTAACCATTAGGGGTTTACCGTTAGCGATTCTACAGTATAGGGTTCTATAGTTTCACCAATCGGTATCTTTCCAAATGATAGGAGGTTAACAGGAACTAACTTCTATCGGCGACCGTAAAAATATCACTGAAGCCTATTGATTTAAAACTACAACATATTTAATACCATCTTTGGATCATGACGTGCTTTATTCGAATTACTCACAAAAGCACGGCTCCTTGCTTGATCAGAGGTTGATGCTTGTCATGAGGTTCGTCTTCCAACGACACATTGGTTCAACTTTGGGCGATTTCTCTTGAAACGTTATGTACTGCCACATTCATAGCAAGTACAACTGTTTGGCATAATTTGATTTTTTTGGATGGATTGTTATTGAAGCTGTTGGGTTCGGAGTGGTTGTACACGAATGGGTTGGGGTTGCCGGTTCACATGGCTTCAATTGGTTCTACAATTAGGGCATTACGTCCATCTTTACCACACCTGTGGCCTACTATCACTCGACATTCCTCTTCCTGCCGATAACCATATTTTCCACATTTAGGGAAGGACCCTTCATGCGGTTCATGTTTTCACACCAGAACTAGTCTTAGTATAATTCTGGGTTGTAGGACATACCTACTTATTCAAAAACCTATCTTGCACTATACCTTTATCATTTCTCTTCTTTAACACTCGACGTCTCACCTAACGTCCTTCCAGTCCGCTTCCCATAGAGTCAAATATATCAATGCTGGCTTGTGACACAACCCTTTCCAAAGGTTGTATATTTTACAGGATTGACTATACTCCTTATCGATGGAGTTAGTCCCCAATATAGCGCTCACTTCGCTTAGTTTCAGGAGTAAGTAGCCATGTTACCAGACATGACAATTCCTTCAAACGATTAGCGTGTTCTAAGTGATCAGCACGCAACATTTCTATCATCCATAGCTCAGTTCCCAATCTCTCAACTTAATCACTCGAATAAAAGTGTTCTAGCCCAAGAATTTTAAATTCCGACCATATCATCTGAGTAATAATTTTCTAACTATAATTTTGTACCATCGTGTTCCATCACGATACAACATAATCTACCAACATATCTGTAGCATATTTCACTACACAATGTTCTAGATTCTTACCAATATCCTTAATCATTTCGCTCTTTTCTATCCCCTCGCTAATCTATTCCTCCTCTTACCATCAGTAAACTATTAACAAATTCCTTAACACAACCAACAAACGTATCCTTCATACCGGATCTAATTCATTACGACTACTATTCATGTTTAGTTTATAACTAATACCTGTAGTCATAATAGTATTCGGTGGGACATTATCACTCTTAGTAATACCACTAAGAATTGAAATATTCATATTCATGTGATCGCTCGATCTATAATTCTGCGATCATATTTGCATCAACACTAGCAGTGATCTGTGATATGACATTCGGTATCATCATCTCCTATCTTTGAGCAATCAACTGAATCATATCAATCTCCATCATTGGAGTTACTCTTTTTATGTCATTCTGCCGTACCCATCCCGTACGCAGTAATCAATACTAATCTCACCGTATAACTCGTTACCATCTCAATCATAACAGCAGGTACACATACACACCAAATATTATCATACATATTACACATACCAGTATCTAGTATATATGTTCCACAAATATAATAACATATAGACTTAACCGGACGTCGGTTAACGTTTAAATATGTTTCATAACCCTTGTCACCAACTGGCATATAGATCTTTCTCAACAAAGATTAATGTTTAATATGCTTGATTTCAATATCCTTCTGCATGTCAGCATAACCGATACATGCTCACCTTGAGCACCAAACGATTACGTACCACGGAGTTATAATATCCGTGTCTATTTGTATATCCGGTATACACGGTATACCACCTACGAACGAATAACCAACTATGCTATAATGATTCCAACACCTCTTTGTGTATGGGTAATCATTCTATTCGAGTATACATGGATATAGGCATCTAACGGATGTAAGGATAACATAGGGAGTTGCAAGGTTCAAGGTAATCGCGCAACCCATGTTGCCTTCAAATATTATCAATTACTATTATGGGAAACTCTATCACTTGCTCAGTCAATGTCCTCGGGCGTTCTAGGTTCGCTAAAATCGGTAATTCTCGATCTGGAGGTGGTATGTCTCATATGTTTGAGAGTGAGAAATACACATTTTTTTTTTTGGAATAAGAATGGGTTCAGGTACAGGTCCGTCCGTACGTGAGGGTCGGCGGTTCGGGTGAACATAAGGGGTTATTAGGATATACGGTACCGGTGTTGGTAGGGTAAGGGATTTATCAATTTTGGTTGGGAGTGAAGGTTACTAGATATTTCTGGTTAATGTCAAACGGGATATCTAACTTGGTACTATCATAACTATGGCCCGATAAGTCAGACTTATCATCAACCGATGCTCTAGAAATTTCAGCATCCTCGGTACTTTTATTATTTCATCCCCCGATTCCTTATCCGGGTCCTATTTCTCAATACATGTACCCACAAGATATGCATATATATATATATACACATTAGCACACATAAATTATATTATATACTTTACACATATGTTGCCATTTTTACCTATTAATGTACCCCGTGACTTCCCCTGAATTCCCTCGTGCGGACAAGTCTGTTATTATGTTCCGGACCATAATAACTCACTTGTCCATCCAAGTTCATCCAGAACTCGTCACTATAAATTATTAGTTGATATTCAGATCCTATAATACTTGAGCTACTGGTTATATTTTAGGTATCTTTTAAAGACATCCTAAATCCTTATAACCAATGGCTCTGATACCAACTTCTGTAACACCCCGTAACCGCAGCGGAAACGTAACCGGGGCGCCACAGACACCTCTGATATCAACCACATTGTTTATAAAGAAAACTGATGTCACACCCGGCCCTGAGCGGCGGAATCAGCCGGGCGCGCACGAGTGGGGATTGATAATTAAGCACGGGCCATTGCAAAACATTCAAAGATTTTTATTGCGCATGAGGAGTTTAGTACAAACACATTACATCGTTCAAAGATTACAAAAAGAAACATCCAAGTATAAAACTGAAGATTTCCTCGCTATATCCCCTTGCGCGGCGGGTAACCGTGCACATCGAGGGGATAAAACCAAAATCTTCCAAAAAGCTTGTTTTAGATGTTCAGCGTGTGGTGCTCTAAGTGTGACTCCCTGCGCTACCTAGTTATCTCCTGAAAGACACGTAAAAACATTTGAATCAGTATAAACTGAGTGAGTTCACAAGTTTTAGTAACTTGATAAAATCATTCTGAAACATTTCTGGCAACATCATTAACATCTGCTTGGTAAAATCGTATTAACACATAATTCTGACAATATTCTGATAAAAATCGTTCCGCGGGTTACGCGTGAACAAATTCTGGATACGGTGCTCGTCTAAGTGGTGCAGCCACTACGAGCTAAAATAACGTAAAACCGTCCCGCGAGTTACGCGCAGACGTTTCTGGAAAACTATGCTCGTCTATGCAAAGAGGCATTGCCCCTACGAGCTAAGGATACCGTCCCGCGGGTTACGCGCGAACAATTCTGAGAAACTGTGCTCGTCCATGCAAAGAGGCATTGCCCCTACGAGCTAAGGATACCGTCCCGCGGGTTACGCGCAGACGTTGTGCCGGAAAACAAGGCGCTCGTCCATGCAAAGAGGCGCGACCCCTACGAGCGGGCTCAACCCCATAGTACTGCCCCATGCCAGGCACTCGTCCATGCAAAGAGGTGCGACCCCTACGAGTGGGCGGATCAAACCAGCAGTCCCTACCCTTAGAGTTCCAATGGTAAAGTGATCACTTACTCGAGTTCTAGCGCACATACATTGAAAACCTTAGATAACCGTTTGCATTGCTCATCATGAAACATAACTTAAACACATAATCGCTTTCATAGCTTGTAAGTATACCATGATAAAACATTATTTAAGTACGTGTCCCTCGCCCCGAAAGCAGTTTAAAGCAGTGAAAACAGTGAAAATAGGGGCTGTGAGACTCACCTGTGGTTCTTGTTAAGGGATTAATCGAGATTCGGGTTTTCTTGGTGTTGGCCTCGGAATCGAAGGTCTAGAATACGATTAAATAACAAGTATATATATTAAAATCAAGAAATAGGAGAATATAAGGGTTGGATAGTAGGTCTCAAGGTTATATTCTTGGCTTACCTAGTAACAGGATCGGAGCTGGAAACAACGGATGCTTGGGAAAGGATTAGTGCAAGTTTGTAGTTCTTTGAAGTGTGTTTTGGGTGATAATTTAGGCTACAAATTTATAGGCAAACTCAAGGGAACACAATCCCTTGCTTTAGGGGATTGAAATCTTTTCATATTTAAATGTAATGATGATAAAGTATAGAAGTTATTATTATTTACTTAAGAGTGGAGTGGTGGATAAAAGATTTTGATTTGATCTGGACAGAACATGCAGATCTGGGGTTGGTGAAAATAGGGTGGCTGACAGTTGACTTTTCATGTTACAGTGTGCTTTTTCAGGTACTTTTGTCAGTGTACAGTAAAAAGTGGAAAATCTCTGAAACACGCTACTGTTTCCTTTCGGGCGGGAGTAATCTCCTTAACTGGAGAATAGACCAAGTGTTCTGCGCGTATAACTTGGTGCGCATAGCTTTCTGCGTATAGGACATGTCTTTGCTGCGGGTAGGTGCGTAACCTTCTCGCAGTTAGGGACTTTTGAGTTTCATTTGTAGATTCTCCAGGTGGTCTTGGTATTTCAACATAGTGATCAGTCATGTTGAAGTCAATTCCATCTTGGAGCTTCAGACAAACTAGCTCTCAACGTTCCCGCCATGCGGGTAGGTTAGTTCCCTTCCGCACGCGCATAAACGATGTAGGATGCACCCGCCTTAGCATCATGCGGGATGGTCATCCCATAGACAACATAACTTTGAAGTTACATGAAAACATAAAGCCAAATTATTCACGCATGGCGCATATAACATATGCTCACGCTGGTTCTTAACATGGTGCGCTCGCGCAGGTTGCACATAACAAATGCACGCGCTTATCATTTACAATCACCTAATTATTAGGTTGATTACTTAGCTTATGGGTTTGGGAAATTACCGGTTGTCACATTCTCCCCTCGTTAAACGAATTTCGTCCCGAAATTTAGGAGACGTTGCTGGCAGAAGCCATGTTCTGAAAGAGGTGTGGGTATTTTGTGCGCATCTGGTCTTCTCTTTCCCAAGTGAATTCAGGCCCACGCCTCGAGTTCCACTGAACCTTTACTAACTTGATTTTGCTTCTGCGTAACTTTTGTTCTTTCCAATCGGTTACTGCTATGGGTTCTTCTACGAAGTGCAGCTGTTTGTCAATATGAATTTCTTCCAACGGTAAAATCAACGTTTCGTCAGATAAACACTTCTTGAGGTTGGATACGTGAAACGTATCATGAACTCCACTGAGTTCGGCGGTTAGACGGAGTCTATAAGCAACTGGACCGATCCTCTCCAGGATCTCAAATGGTCCAATGTAGCGCGGATTTAGCTTTCCTCGCTTACCGAAATGTGGGACTCCCTTCCATGGAGAGACTTTCAAAAGTACTTTATCCCCTACTTGAAACTCCAACGGTTTCCTTCTCATATCAGCATAACTTTTCTGTCTGTCGCGTGCTGCCTTAAGGCGATCCCTTATCTGAAAAATCTTGTCTGTTGTTTCTTGGATCACTTCTGGACCAGTCATTTGCTTGTCGCCCACTTCAGCCCAACACAGTGGGGATCTACACTTGCGCCCATATAACGCTTCAAACGGCGCTGCCTTGAGGCTTGTGTGATAACTGTTATTGTAAGAAAATTCAACCAACGGAAGGTGGGTATCCCAACTACCTCCAAAATCGATCGCGCATGCGCGCAGCATATCTTCCAATGTCTGGATCGTTCGTTCGCTTTGTCCATCCGTTTGGGGGTGATAAGCCGTACTCATGTCCAGTCGAGTACCTAACCCCTCTTGTAATGATCTCCAAAACCTTGAGGTGAACCGACTATCTCTATCCGAAATGATGGACACTGGGACTCCATGTTTTGAAACTACTTCTCGAATATATAGTCGGGCTAACTTTTCCATTTTATCAGTTTCTTTAATCGGCAGGAAGTGCGCTGACTTAGTTAGCCGATCTACAATAACCCATATCGTGTCGTAACCCCCAGGTGTCCTTGGTAGTTTGGTGATGAAATCCATGGAGATTTGTTCCCACTTCCACATGGGAATTTCTGGCTGTTGAAGTAACCCCGACGGCTTCTGGTATTCAGCCTTTACCTTTGAACACGTCAGGCACTTACTGACATGTGTCGCGATGGCGCCTTTAAGATTGGGCCACCAATACAACATTTTAACATCTTGGTACATCTTGTCTGCGCCAGGATGTACGGAATACCGCGTCTTGTGAGCTTCGTTTAATACCTGCTCGCGCAGTCCTCCCTTGAGAGGGACCCATATGCGGTTGGCAAAATATCGAGTGTTCCCTTTAAGTTCCAAATTCTTAATCATACCCCCAAGGGATTCAGTTTTAACAAACTCTGGTTTCAAGGCTTCTTGCTGAGCGTCTCGGATGCGCGTAGAGAGCTCTGCGTGAATTGTTAGCTTTAGGGCCTTGACCCGTAGTGTTTTTATTCGCTCCTTTCTGCTTAGCGCGTCTGCTACCACATTCGCTTTCCCCGGATGATACTTGATCTCGCAATCATAATCATTCAACAATTCAACCCATCTTCGTTGTCTCATGTTTAAATCCTTCTGATTGAATATATGTTGGAGGCTCTTATGATCCGTAAAGATTACACATTTCGTACCGTAGAGGTAATGGCGCCAAATCTTTAGCGCGAAGACAACCGCTCCAAGTTCTAAATCATGCGTTGTGTAGTTCTTTTCATTGGTCTTGAGTTGGCGCGAGGCATACGCTATAACTTTGTCTCGCTGCATAAGGACACATCCGAGTCCCTGGTGTGAAGCGTCGCAGTAAACGACGATGTCATCCGTCCCCTCTGGTAAAGATAAAATTGGCGCACTACATAACTTCTGTTTCAACATTTGAAATGCCGCTTCCTGATTCTCGCCCCAAATAAACACCTTGTCTTTCTGAGTTAGCGCGGTCAGAGGTAGAGCTATCTTGGAGAAGTTCTCAATGAAGCGTCGATAGTAGCCAGCTAGTCCAAGGAATTGCCTCACCTCAGTTGGGGTTTTTGGCGCTTCCCAGTTTTCGATGGCTTTAACCTTAGAAGGATCGACGTGTATTCCTTTCTCGTTTACAACGTGACCGAGAAAGTGAACCTCTCTAAGCCAAAACTCACATTTAGAAAACTTTGCATACAACCTTTCTTTCCTTAACAATTCCAAAATCAACCTCAAGTGTTGCTCATGCTCGGCCTTGGTTCGGGAGTAAATTAGAATATCATCTATAAACACAATCACAAACTTGTCCAAGTATGGTTTGCACACACGGTTCATCAGATCCATGAATATAGCCGGCGCATTAGTTAGCCCGAAAGGCATCACTAAGAACTCATAATGGCCATATCTGGTTCGGAAGGCTGTCTTTGGCGCGTCTTCCTCATGGACCCTAAGTTGGTGGTATCCTGACCGTAGATCTATCTTCGAATAATAACTGGATCCCTGCAACTGGTCAAATAAGTCATCAATCCTCGGTAAGGGGTACCGATTTTTGACTGTCAGCTTATTCAGCTCCCTGTAGTCAATACACATCCGGAACGAACCATCCTTCTTCTTAACAAACAGTACTGGAGCTCCCCAAGGTGAAAAGCTTGGGCGTATGAAACCCTTATCCAAAAGTTCCTGTAACTGATTGGATAGCTCTTGCATCTCAGATGGAGCTAATCGATAAGGCGCTCGGGCTACTGGCGCAGCTCCTGGGACCAAATCAATTCGAAACTCGATTTGTCGCGGGTGGCGGCAATCCGGGCAGATCTTTAGGAAAAACTTCTGGAAATTCGCGCACTACAGGTAAGTCTTCAATTCTTCGCTCATCTCCCTTCTCTATTACATGCGCCAGGAAGGCGTAGTACCCTTTCCTTAGGCACTTGCGCGCCTTTAGGCACGAAATCAGTTTCGTCGCAACTCCCTTTCTTTCCCCTTGAATCATCAAAGTTTCTCCGTTCAACAGTGGAATCCGAACCTGCTTCTCATGACAAACAATCTCCGCGAGATTCTCGACCAACCAATCCATACCTACCACAATATCGAAACTTCCCAAATCTATTGGCAACAAGTTTATATTGAACTCATGACCTCCCATGACTAATACACATTGCTCAGTCCTTTCATTCGCGCATAACTGCCTACCATTGGCTAGTTCTATAGTATAAGGTTTGTCTAGCCTACTGGTCGCTAAGCCCAGGGAGTTTTTAAACTCATGGGATATAAAACTTAGGTCAGCGCCAGTATCAAATAAGACAGATGCATAATGACCGTTAAGCAAAAACGTACCGGTTACCACATTCGGCTCTTCCTTTGCTTCACCCGCGCCGATCACAAAAGCTCTCCCGCGAGCTTGGTTTCCTTTCTGTGGGCAATCCCGACTGAAGTGTCCAGGCTTCCCGCATGCGTAGCAGCTGTCGCTCGATCCAGCTTCTCTGATGCGACAATTCATCGCCTTGTGTCCTGGTCTGCCACATTTGGCGCATTCGATTTTTGCGCATTCACCCTCGTGGTGATACTTGCATTTGCTGCACCATGGGCGAGGCCCGCTGTATCCTTTCCTTGATGGTTCCGCGGCTTGAATCGCGTAAACCCTTGTGCTTTCCTGCTTCTTGGGCGGTGGCTGCTTGAAGTCTGACCCTCGGTGGGAGTTCCATTTCCTCTTGGAGTCAGAGGTTCGCTGCTCGTTCAAGCGGGTGGTCAACATACCCGCACGAACCGTATCCCTTGTAAGGGTGATGGCTCGCGCAACCGCCTCGTCAAAGGTCGGAGGTGCGGCGGCGTTGAGCGGGACTCTAACGACAGGAGGTAACCCAAAGATGTACCTCTCGATTTTCTTTTCTTCTGTGTTTGCCATGTCTGGCACCAGCTGGCAAAGCTCGTTGAAACGATTGGTGTAGGCATCGATATCCGTTCCTACCATGGTGTGGTTCCAGAATTCTTGTTGCAAGCTCTGAATTTCTGCGCGTGAGCAGAACTTTCTCATCATCATTTCTTTCAATTCTTCCCAGGTCTTGTGAAGAGCAACTTCTCGCCCCAACGTCTTTACTTGGAGCTTCCACCAAGACGAAGCTGCTTCTTGGAACATGCAGGTCGCGTAAAGGACCTTCTGGTTTTCACTACATCCGCTGATGGAGAGAACGGTCTCCATCTTGTCAATCCAATTGTAGAGCCCAATGGCTCCTTCGGTGCCTTTGAACGGCCAAGGCCTACAGGCCATGAATGTTTTATAGGAGCATCCTTTGTTCAAGGCTCCTGATTCGGGTTCTGGGGTCTCGTTCTCTTGGCGACCCTGACTAGATTCGGCCTTGCTGGCCTCATGCGTTGCAATCGCCTGCGCGATTATTTCTGCGAGCTCCTCGGGTGTCATGGTAATTCCCTTGGCTCTGGTTGGAGGCATTCTTTTCATAAAAAGAAAATATAACAAACTTAGCGCATGTACTCAGAGCACATAATGTTCTTCTCTAGACACTGTGACCCGTGTTCCTAAGTGCGTGTGTGATTTTTCTTTTGAAAATATTCTTTTGAAAATATTCTTTGAAAAATATTTCATGCGATTCCCCAAAGGTTATAGTCTAGGTTAAAAACTTCTTTTCCTAGTTCGCTATAACCAGTGCTCTGATACCAATCTGTCACACCCGGCCCTGAGCGGCGGAATCAGCCGGGCGCGCACGAGTGGGGATTGATAATTAAGCACGGGCCATTGCAAAACATTCAAAGATTTTTATTGCGCATGAGGAGTTTAGTACAAACACATTACATCGTTCAAAGATTACAAAAAGAAACATCCAAGTATAAAACTGAAGATTTCCTCGCTATATCCCCTTGCGCGGCGGGTAACCGTGCACATCGAGGGGATAAAACCAAAATCTTCCAAAAAGCTTGTTTTAGATGTTCAGCGTGTGGTGCTCTAAGTGTGACTCCCTGCGCTACCTAGTTATCTCCTGAAAGACACGTAAAAACATTTGAATCAGTATAAACTGAGTGAGTTCACAAGTTTTAGTAACTTGATAAAATCATTCTGAAACATTTCTGGCAACATCATTAACATCTGCTTGGTAAAATCGTATTAACACATAATTCTGACAATATTCTGATAAAAATCGTTCCGCGGGTTACGCGTGAACAAATTCTGGATACGGTGCTCGTCTAAGTGGTGCAGCCACTACGAGCTAAAATAACGTAAAACCGTCCCGCGAGTTACGCGCAGACGTTTCTGGAAAACTATGCTCGTCTATGCAAAGAGGCATTGCCCCTACGAGCTAAGGATACCGTCCCGCGGGTTACGCGCGAACAATTCTGAGAAACTGTGCTCGTCCATGCAAAGAGGCATTGCCCCTACGAGCTAAGGATACCGTCCCGCGGGTTACGCGCAGACGTTGTGCCGGAAAACAAGGCGCTCGTCCATGCAAAGAGGCGCGACCCCTACGAGCGGGCTCAACCCCATAGTACTGCCCCATGCCAGGCACTCGTCCATGCAAAGAGGTGCGACCCCTACGAGTGGGCGGATCAAACCAGCAGTCCCTACCCTTAGAGTTCCAATGGTAAAGTGATCACTTACTCGAGTTCTAGCGCACATACATTGAAAACCTTAGATAACCGTTTGCATTGCTCATCATGAAACATAACTTAAACACATAATCGCTTTCATAGCTTGTAAGTATACCATGATAAAACATTATTTAAGTACGTGTCCCTCGCCCCGAAAGCAGTTTAAAGCAGTGAAAACAGTGAAAATAGGGGCTGTGAGACTCACCTGTGGTTCTTGTTAAGGGATTAATCGAGATTCGGGTTTTCTTGGTGTTGGCCTCGGAATCGAAGGTCTAGAATACGATTAAATAACAAGTATATATATTAAAATCAAGAAATAGGAGAATATAAGGGTTGGATAGTAGGTCTCAAGGTTATATTCTTGGCTTACCTAGTAACAGGATCGGAGCTGGAAACAACGGATGCTTGGGAAAGGATTAGTGCAAGTTTGTAGTTCTTTGAAGTGTGTTTTGGGTGATAATTTAGGCTACAAATTTATAGGCAAACTCAAGGGAACACAATCCCTTGATTTAGGGGATTGAAATCTTTTCATATTTAAATGTAATGATGATAAAGTATAGAAGTTATTATTATTTACTTAAGAGTGGAGTGGTGGATAAAAGATTTTGATTTGATCTGGACAGAACATGCAGATCTGGGGTTGGTGAAAATAGGGTGGCTGACAGTTGACTTTTCATGTTACAGTGTGCTTTTTCAGGTACTTTTGTCAGTGTACAGTAAAAAGTGGAAAATCTCTGAAACACGCTACTGTTTCCTTTCGGGCGGGAGTAATCTCCTTAACTGGAGAATAGACCAAGTGTTCTGCGCGTATAACTTGGTGCGCATAGCTTTCTGCGTATAGGACATGTCTTTGATGCGGGTAGGTGCGTAACCTTCTCGCAGTTAGGGACTTTTGAGTTTCATTTGTAGATTCTCCAGGTGGTCTTGGTATTTCAACATAGTGATCAGTCATGTTGAAGTCAATTCCATCTTGGAGCTTCAGACAAACTAGCTCTCAACGTTCCCGCCATGCGGGTAGGTTAGTTCCCTTCCGCACGCGCATAAACGATGTAGGATGCACCCGCCTTAGCATCATGCGGGATGGTCATCCCATAGACAACATAACTTTGAAGTTACATGAAAACATAAAGCCAAATTATTCACGCATGGCGCATATAACATATGCTCACGCTGGTTCTTAACATGGTGCGCTCGCGCAGGTTGCACATAACAAATGCACGCGCTTATCATTTACAATCACCTAATTATTAGGTTGATTACTTAGCTTATGGGTTTGGGAAATTACCGGTTGTCACAACTGAATACATTAATATACTTCAAATTACATTATCTCATATTTCATTACCGTCTAGGTGATACACACATCATACAATATGATACATAATTCTATTTAATATAATGTATCCTAACATTCCGCAGCAAATCTTACACACATCAAGCACTTAGCACGTAAGCAATCACTTCATCTTAATCGTACCTGAAAAGCATGTGAGAAAAACGGGTCAACTACGAATAGTTGGTGAGTTTCACAATTCGAGTAAACCATGATAAATCAATATCAAAATATAATATTATCGATGTAATTATGCTGAGCCCACAAGTGAAACCTCTGACTATCCACAAACAACCCCGTGGCATACTCCGCCCACGTACCTGCCCCAAACCGCTATGTCTAACATTACATAGCAAAATATATATAACAACAAAATAGACATGTGCAACTGGCTGGGAAACATCCGCAAATCCATGCCGGACCAGTTGGGTTTGTCAGACCAAAGTACTATCCACACTCTACCGGCTTTCAGTTAATCACTCGTGTTCCGGGGCCTTAGAATGTTAGCAACTCAGACAATTACCATCTTAGTACATTTCCGTACGATTCCCGTACAACAAAATATATATAAATCCACGCAAATCCATGCGTTCAGTATGTACTTAAACATTTCAGGAGTAACATGCTTCCGCCCCGGGAAAATATTTAAAAACAATTCAGAAAAAGGGGCTCGTGAAACTCACCTTAGCACATGCAAGCAGGTAACAACAATCTTTATTAGTTAACACGTCCAATCTGTAATATGATCCCTACGATCGTTACTATCCAATCACTATTAATACAACTTTAACCGTGTTAACCGGTACATCTGGGGACACTGTTAACCCAGTACTGTACCCATTCCGGGGGCAATGTTAACCCAGAAACACTTCTCCGGACTCAGATTGTGATATCGTTTAGAGTTTACTAGTCAAAATTACTGTTAGTCGTTTTTCCCGTTTTGCGTGTCTGGCACAGTTATCCGCTTTTACGTTTCAAAAATGAGTTTGGTCACACACGACCCGAAAATAGTGGTTGACTGATAATTTAATTAAAGTTGTGAAATCAGAGCTCGGTTTAGACGCCCAGATTGGCCGCGGGACCCGTTTCCGTCTTTAGTGTACCGGAAACTGTTTTATCGGATAAAATTACCCAAATCATCCGAATTATTTTCGGATGATTTATTTTTACTTGTTTAACTCAGTTATATGAAAATAGTTCATTTTTAGGGTTTTTATACACCAGTCAGTTCGTTTACCCGAACCTTGCTGGTTTACGCGTTTTATATTATAAAAGTTCACTTTTATTCCAAATAAATATCCGTTCATTCTCGGATCTTGAGATTTTGCACAAATAACATTTTGACAGTGGGGAAATTTATAAAAATATTTTCAGAATTAATTTTTATATTTAAAATTTATGTATCTATTTTTAAACACCATTTAAACACTAAATATGTCGTAAATACCAAACGACCTTAGAAAAATCCCAAATTTTTCCTGGATGACCCCTGCCATCTCCATAGTCCCCTGTAATTTTTCCAGAACCAGAATCCCTTTTTACATGCCATTTTCACTAAAACCGAGCTAGAAAACCCTAGAACTCGTTTAACCAAAAAGCCTACTTAGACTTCTCCAACTGACCTAAAATTTTGTGTGTGACTTTTACATGTTATAAAAAGCTTATCTGGAATTTTCCAGAATTTATCATGATATTTAACTATTTTTCACCATTTTTAGCCAAAACCGAGCATTAAATTCACCAAATATTCATCCTTTGTCCAAAAATTACCAAAAATTCACAGAACTCATATTTTCATGTATTTAAGACCTCTGTAAAATTTCATGACCTAACTCTAAACCTTCAACAATCAGTCCAAAACACAAACTTCATACAAAAACCGAATATACCTTTTGTTTTCCGCCACTACAAGCTACAAACTCGTCTTTCCGCCTTATCTACCACTAAATACAGAACCTACAACCAACATACCACAATACCAAGCAAGTTACACTCACAATCAAGCCTCTTACACTATAGTTTCGGTTATTGTTTCAAAACTAGAGTTTAAACCGTAAAAATTCGTTTTTGGTTCGTTTAACTCCTTTCTTGGACCAAGATCCCTTGTATAACCCGTATACATCACTTGATCATGCAAGAATCAGTTTTCATCTTTGAAACCTCATTTTCTTGCAAATAAACTCAAGAAACGAAGATGGAAACGTAAATAACTCGACTTTTACCTCGGTTTTCTTGCTAAAAACTCGGGTTTTTAGATGATGAAGTGGAAGGGAAGATGGAATGTTGCATTGGTTGTTTAGAAAAATAACAAATGAAGGGGTTACACCCTTATTATTTCCGATCGGAACTCATGGGAGGTGGGGTGGGACCCACCTTTCCATTTCTAGCCACATGTTTGGATTCTCGAAATCCGGATAATGTTTTGGATAATTTGGTTCAGTTTGTTTTCGGTTAAATGTCTAATTCGGCTTAAAACGGGGCTAAAACGGTCGTTTTCGGCTTAAAAAAATGAAATTTATATAAAACCGATTTAAAAACTTTAAAAACTTAAACCATAACATTTATTAACTTAAAACATCATATTATTAATTATTGCGCATCTTTTTCGGCTTGATTGATTGTCTCTTGCTCGGTTTGGTATTAAAGGTTTCGTTTAACGTACCGACGTACCATTAAATCGAAATTCTTTTTCTGTGCCGTACTTTTCTTATCCCGAAGCATTAATGCTTCGTAAAATCACTAAATATTATAGATATCGTCTATAATTGATCCCTCGATTCGTTCGGGTTTCAATAACTATCGATCGATTAATCGCATATTCAATACGATGAATTATATATTCACGTACAATCAATACAGTGAACCATGTATTCTCGTATAATTACTATGGTAATTCATGTACCCGACATTAACTATTGTCTACCGGTTAGGGTATTCCAGGTTTCGTCGGAATCGTTACAATATGAGACAGAGAAGATGGTTGGAGTTGATAAAGGACTACTATTGTGATATCAATATCATCCTGGTAAGGCTAATGTGGTCGCCGACGTGCTAAGCGGTAAGAATGAAGAAGTCATTACAACAATGAAGTCGTATAAGTTTATTTTAACTTAGATCTCTTCGAATAAATCATCAAGGCACAGTTTGAGGTGCTTGCAGATGAAAGGTTAATGAAGAAGGAAAGAATTGTCGGACAGTAAGACGAGGTGATGGAAAACACTCAAGGTGTTAAGATTAGGTTTAATCGTATGTGGATTCCACACCATGGGAATCTCAGAGGTCGAATCTTAGATGAAGCTCAGAATTCGAGATACTCGATTCATCCGGGATCCTCTAAGATGTATCAAGATTTGAAGAGAGACTATTGGTGGCCGGGAATGAAGAATAATGTTGTAGATTACGTCAGTAAGTGCTTAACTTGCTTACAAGTCAAAGCAGAGCATCAGAAGCCTTATGGGAAGATGCAGCCATTAGAAATACTAGAATGGAAATGGAAACACATTACCATGGATTTCATCACTAAGCTGCCACGTACAACTAAACATCATGATACCATTTGGGTGATTGTGGACCGTTTGACGAAAAGTGCTCACTTTCTGCCTATACGAGAAGCCATCTCGTCAGAAACTTTAGCAAATTTGATCATAAAAGAAGTTGTAACTAAGCATGGAGTGCCACTGTCGATCGTGTCTGATAGAGATAACCGTTTCACTTAAAAATATGGAAGAAGTTCCATGAATCTATGGGAACAAGATTGAACATCAGTACGGCGTATCATCCTCAAACCGATGGGCAGTCTGAAAGGACGATCCAAACCCTTGAGGATATGCTACGTGCTTGTGTTCTAGACTTTGGAGGAAGTTGGGATGATCATCTGCATCTGGCAGAGTTCTCCTATAACAACAGCTACCATTCAAGTATTGGTATGCCACTGTTTGAGATGTTTTATGGAAAACGATATAGAACTCTTGTATGTTGGGGGGATTCGTCAGAAAGAGATTGGGAGTCTAGAAGTTGTGCAAGAAACCTCTTCAAAGTTTGAATGAAAGCTGCTGAAGACAGACATAAGTCATATGCTGATAAACAGCGACGACCAATCGAGTTTAACGTTGGTGACAATGTGATGCTCAAGGTCTCGCTGTGGAAAGGGATTATTCGCTTTAGTAAAGAGGAAAGTTAAGTCCAAGGTACACTGGACCGCTTAAGATTTTAGATCGCGTGGGCGAAGTGGCTTACATGTTAGATTTGCCTGGAGAGTTAGAAGGAATTCATTCAATCTTTCATGTTTCTCACCTAAGGAAATGTCTAGCTGATGACACGTCTCATGTGCCATTGGTAGACATCGAGGTTGATGAACTGCTGAACTACATTGAGCAACCTAAAGAGATTGTTGACCGCAAGGAAAAGCAACTTCGTCATAAAGTTATCCCGTTGGTGAAAGTGATATGGAAGCATCGCAAGGGATCAGATGCCACTTGGGAAGTTGAGGAAGAAATGCGCAAGTTTTACCTAGATTTGTTTAAGTGATAGATAGATTTCGGGGACGAAACCTCTTTAAAGAGAGAAGACTTGTAACATCCTACTTTTTATAATATTAAATAAAAGGAAATGTGTTTGTTTAAAAGTGTGTTAATATTTAATTAAGTTAAATAAAAGAGTATGGATTTGGTTAATGAAAGATGGAATAAGGGGCGGTGATGGGCCTTAGGTCCATGGGCTTAAGAGAGTATAAATACTCCTTAAAACCTCCCTAAAACCCTAAAACCCTCATTCTTATCTTCTAGCCTCCTACACACTCAAAAAGACACATAAACACTCTCTAGTATTTTGGCCAAGGTTCAAGACCAAGAACCGAGCTTGGATTTTGATAGATCTTGACTATACAAGCAAGATACGAGTCCTAAGTTGCACATTCAAGCTAGTCGTAGCCTAAAAACGTAAAAAGGTTATGTTCTTTACACATAAAGATTATGTTCATAAGAACGGTTTTCTCTAAAACTTAGTGCTAAGGCAAATCGGGTGTGGTATTACCATAAAAATACAAACTTGACATTAAAAATGGAATTATTAAACCCGTTAGTATATACAGTTCACTTAGAAACCCTAGATCTAGCTCAAATACGTTTAAAAACCAATAAAGTTTCATGATTTATGGATAAACGGACTAGATCTTAGTTAAAAATGGAAATGGAAATGTTTAAAAGGTAAAATAATACTATGTTAGGATATTGAGTGTTAAAATATGTAGTAAGAATGATAAAGAGAGCTTGAGTACCCAACAGTGGGTGTATTCGAGTGAACGATTCGAATAGAAAGGGAAGAAAGAAAGAATACAAGTGTTCTATTCGAATACAAGTTCCAATCAAGTTCTATTCGAATACAAGGGGTATTCGAATATAATGGTGTTCATATACAAGAGTGTTCAAATGAGATGAACCATTCGAATACATGTTGTATTCGAATACATGTTGTATTCGAATATATGTCCATTCGAATACATGTTGTATTCGAATATATGTCCATTCGAATACATGTTGTAATCTAACACAAATTCTATTCGCATACAAACCTCAATTCGAATATAATCCCTTTGATCCCTTGGTTGCAACCCTATTCAAATACAAGGGTATTCAAATACAATGGTGGTTGAATAAGGTGGACCGTTGGAATACAATCTCAATTCGAATACATTTACCTTGAACACAATTCTATTCTAATACATGTCATATTCGAATACAGCCCTATTCGAACATAAAGGGTATTCGAATACACAGGTATTCGAATACAAGGGTGTTCAAAAAGTCAAATAAGAATACAATGCCCTTTGAATACAAAAGTATTCGAATACAATGGTATTCGAATACAGCCCTATTCGAACACAAAGGGTATTCGAATACACAGGTATTCGAATACAAGGGTGTTCAAATAGTCAAATAAGAATACAATGCCCTTTGAATACAAAAGTATTCGAATACAATGGTATACGAATACAAATGTATTCGAATGAAAAGGGGGCATTCAATGAGAATAGACCAGACTTAATCATTTATGGTGAAACTTAAATGGAGAATATAGGATTAGATAATTGATATACAGTTAGCCGTGCTCAATTAAGGAAGGGGATTACAATAAACTCAGAAAGAAATAGGAGACATGTGCATTTTTAGCCCCTTTTCCTTGTTATGTTTTCGGGGCTGTGTGCATACTCAATGTGAATGTTAATACACTTACCTTGAGTAGTAAGTGTATGCTATGACGATTGATGTGATAGTCTGTATGAATGTTATGAATTAATGCTTGTCGGTGCATGAACGATCTTCGGATATTGCATGTATTGACAAGGAAAGTAATATATAGAATACCTAGTAGGAGATATGTATATGTTTGAAAGTATGTAATAAAATGAGTATGTACGAAGGTATGATTATATAAAGAAAGGTATGGCATGGTTAAGAGGGAACATACGCAAATAATATGTGTGAATGTAGGGAACATACCCTAATAATATATGCGAATGTTGGGAACAGACCCTAATAATATCTGCGAATATAGGGAATAGGCCCTAATAATATATGTGAATGTAGGGAACACACCCTAACAATATCTGTGAAGGTTATAGGGCGGAATGATTTTTAAAACATATATAAATGAATGAAAGAATGTATGTATGTATGTATGTAAGAATGAAAGAATGAATGAATGTATGTATGTATGTATGTATGTAAGTAAAGATGAAGTTATGTATCTTCGGATATGTAATTACGTAAGTATGTTAATGAAATGTATGTTGCCTAATTAACTAGAACTCACTCAGCGTAGCTGACTTTTAGTATGCACGTAGGTGAGTAGGATGAGGCAGCTAGCTTGAGAATGACACATGGCAGATGAATAAGAAGCTGGCATCTGAAGACTTATAAAGTATTTATGACTACTGTTTTATTATGAAAGACAAAAGATGTTTGTTTAAGACATGTTTATGAAATGATTTGTAAAACCATGTTTATGAGTAAATCTGACATCAAAAGTGAGGCACCGGGACTGGGGCCTTACACATATTTATTGTTTCTCGGAATTTTTTAATCGTATACTTTAAAATATATATTGTGTTAGTAGTCTTTCAAAGCTTCGTATTGGAACTCTTACAGTAGAATACAACAAATTGTTGAAATTGTTGATATATGAACTTGATTGTCCAGATAAGGATATCTTACATGAATAATTTTTCTTTTAATGTCCTTAAAGTTGGATGTTTGACTTTTAAGCTTGGTCAAACATAGAGCAACCTCTTTCTTAGTGCCTTCTAGTCTGATCAATTTTCTTAGTTTTGTTTATGCCTTTGTTAATATACAATATGAATTTGTTGTTCATTTGAGGTCATGTTTTTATGGTTACATTTATGATACTTCTTTTTTAAAGGCATTTAATTAGGTGGCGTGAATGTTTACAGGCACACCCTTATAACAAAAATGGGCATCCTAATAAGCTCGTGTTGTGCAATGCGTGCAGGTCGTGTTGAAGAACGAAAGGTTCACTTTTAAACTACACTCCGCTTCACGCTCGCTCCAAGCTCGATGATTTTGAAGATCATCAGGTTAATAGAGTGAACCATATATCATAAGAACAAAGAGGCTGAATTATTATATATAAATTATGATAATGTTGCAGGCGGTGTGGGTTCAGTACTTATGACTAGGGATGTCCAAACTGCTCGCCGCTCGCTCAAAAAATGCTCGTTCGATTCGGCTCGGTTTGAAAGTGATTCGTTCGGCTCGGTTTGATTTAAAACCAAGCCAAGCACAAGTAAAGCCTTGCTCGGTTTGGTTCGGTTCATTTTGCTCAAATTATTTTTTATTTATTAGTTTTATATATAAATTTTATGTATGTGTGTGTGTGTGTGTATAAGTATATTATTTTTTTAAGTTTTTTTAAATTTATCTCTTTTGTGTTGACTTCAAAGTTTAAATTTAAACCCTAGACTCTCGTTTCATATATGTTTTGTTGTTAACTTTGAGCTTTAGACATTTTAAGTTGGAAGTTTATACATTTTAGAGTTAAAAGTCTTGAATTAATGATATTTTAAAGTTTTATAAATCTAACATTGAAAACGTTGTATGAAATCAAACAAAACTAAGCCGAACCAAGCCGCTTGGTTTCAAACCAAACCAAGTTCAAGCGTCAAAATATCGCTTGTTTCTTTAAATTCAATCCGCTCTCGGCTCACTTTCAAAGCAAACCAAGTATCAGCAAGCCTACATTCAGTTCGGCACGGTTCGTGAACAACCCAACTTACAACCACCACACCTGAGACTTCACAAAGGGTTTCTGATAGTTGTATACACCTTGTAACTATTTTTAATATGATTTTAGCATTCTCTATTATGTAAAAAAAATTAAATGTCAAAATTATCATAACCGTCATTGTAGTTTTATGGACAATGTTGATGTGTGAAAGGTGCTACACTTCTTCATTACACTACACTTACCACATCTTTATTGCTTATATAAATACTAGTTTCTTTGGTTGTAGTTTTTTGTATTTTTAAGAAGCTTCTTAATTCTTCTTTTTATTATTTTATTATTAATCACGAGTGATGGGCAATGAAGGTAATTTCACAATTACATGAAAAGAATATAAAAAACATTTCATATTTTGACAGAAAAATTCGGCTATGTTCCCTCAACTAAATACTTGCAACTCTCCCTTAATTGGGGCAATAATGCAGTTTAGTAATACAATTATAATCTATGTTACATTATTATTATTATTTATTATTATTATTATTATTATTTATAGTAATAGAGATGGACACCTTTCACCTTACTATGTCGACGTTATTCAGGCGTATAATTTTAGTTTAACATCAAATGTTTCACTCTTCAGTTTTTATATCCGTTTAATCTTTCTATGAATTGTGGGACCATTCAGTTTTAGACAATTCAATATCTTCAAGGCATTTCAGAAGAGTGTACTATTTATTTTAGGTTGATGCAACCCAGATTGTCGACCGGAGCTTCACCTGATTGTTGTTGTTTTAGATATTTATTTATTATCGTTTATGTAGAATTTAGGACTCTTGAGGTCAAATAAGAAGTTGGACTTTTTTATTTTATAGAATAAATTGCAAAGTCTGTCTGGTCAACACTTTGATGTTATCGATAATTTGACTCCAATGGTTAGGTGGAGAGTTTAAGTTATACGAGACCAACCAGGTAATTGAGAATAATGTGAATAATCATGAGTCATGCAAAATTCATTATGAAAATGCCTAAATATGTATGGTTGTTTTTTCTTTATATTACATTACATGTTACAATTCATGTGCACAAACGTATACTTTTGTCAACCTTAATACGTTTTTATTTACTTTTGCGCATATACATTCTTGGTGGTTGGATATTTTCTATGTGTTTTACTTAATGTTATTTGCTTCTGCCTATTATATCATTTGCCAGACGAATTTGATGAAATAGAAGCAAAGTGTTTTAAAGAGAGAGTAGTGCTGAAACTGAAATATACCACCACCTTATGAAAACTCTATTTTTATACTTTATTTTCACTACTGAATAGGCCTCACTTCGAAAGGTTAGCTACATGTCTATCAAGACCTTTTTACTTACATAAATATACATTGCATTTACTATGTCATTAAAAATTAGTATATGTGTTTGGGTTAACCGGTTAACACGGGTTATTCGGTTATAACCAGATTTAGATTTTTTTTTATTGTAAACCAAAACGAATATCTTCACATTTATAATAAAATGATCCGTTACAATAGAGAGGTATGTAAGCAGGCAACAAGCTACTTCGCTGCCCCAAATTAGTCATTTGGATACAATTTTAAAACAAATTGAATAAGAATTCAGTTCGGCTTTTTATCAGTTTCGGTCCAATTCAGTTTTTAGGTTATTTAGTTTCAAACTGAATAATGAGCCGAGCCGAGCCGAGCAAAGGTTATAAGAAGTTTGATAAAATGGAGTTACAAAAAGTTTGGTTCAGAAAAAACAATCCTGTTGATATCCATGGCTACTCCGAAAGATATGACCATAAATGCATATCATATAAGATTGTTGATCAGTTGGTTGAAGTACCTGATGGTACAAACAATAATAAATACACTAATGTGTAATTCATTATACTGGTAAGTAGGTTTTATTTTTATTGATACTTTTTTGTCTAGGTACCAACTTATTAACTATTAACATTTAATAATTTGATTTCAGATTGCTGATGTAATACAAGTTGATGCTGTTTAGCTGGGTTTAGGCAAGGAGTCCGAAATTCCAAAATTGTCAGATGCACTGGAGGCTAAAGGAATTATATTTGTTGACCCGCCTACTCTATCTATTACGGATTGGTGGCTTTAGGAGAGGTTGTCTGCATATTTTTTATTGTTTAATTTATCTTGAGATTGGGTTAGTTTAAGTTGAATTATTTCAATTGTTTGACTGATCAAGCATTAATATTAGTTTGACCTTGACAATAATTTGATTTGAATTTTATGATTTTGACTACAAAAATAGGCATAACTTAAAGAAGTCATAAAAATATATTTTATAAGTTAAATCATCCAACCTGAAGTGAAGACATGTCTCATTTGTTCATATATGTTCATAAACATTTAACTTATAAAATATATTTTTATGACTTCTTTTGTTATATATTTGAATGGGTTGACATGTTAAACTGATTAAACAGATTAGAGAAATCATCACAATTACTGGTGCTAAACAGACCGCGTTCACTAGTTATCTTGTTAAATATGTAATTAATTTTATTTTCTTTTTTAGACGGCTTCACAATAACTTCTTGGTAGGTCAGCTACAATTTTGCTTCATATTTCAGGTTGTTAACTGAGAATATTATTCAAGAATTTTGACGATCATAGTATTGTAAACGAAAACATATTCAGGTTAGTTAACATCTGTTTAATAGATATTTATGTTAAGATTTGTAGTTAAAATAATATGGTTGCGTGAATTATTTGTTTATTAATGGATCATAACAATTTAAATGAGAAAAAAAGGTTATTTTAAAAAAGACATATTTCAAAGGAAAGAGGGTTGTTAAAACTAGGACAACTAAATGGATAACGTCCGTGAGTTGGTAGGTTGAAACCGAAAGTTTTGAGTGAAGCCAACCACAACAGGAACCTGAAAATTGTGTGGCGCTTATGAAAACAACAAATTTATTCGTGGGTTGACACGAAAATAGCCCATTACATCACATGTAGGAACAACAAGTTAGGCGAGCCAACCTGCGAACGTATAGGGTTTACTCGAGCACTACCCATTTAGCTGAACATGCTCAAGGGCTAAACGCTAAATAGACCTGAACCTGTTTAGACTAATTCTAAACCCATAAGTTTCATTTTAGGTTTGTGTCATGCCCGAAAATTCTCTCTTAAACTTCAAAAGCCTTTTGATTAAGAGAAATAGTATTTAAACAATTAAAGAGTAACACTTGACCCGAGTGACCCATATCTTCAATATAAATATTTTTTATTACTTGTGGAAATATAAATTAAAATGTCCTATTTTTTTCAGTAACATAGTGATAAGTCTTTGGATCACTAATCATAGGAAGTAATTCAAAATGGGGAATTTAGTTTAGGAAGTTTAAAGCTTTATTCATTACAATTTGGAAACTTAATGCAAGATGGTGTAGTTTGTAGCAAGCGGGAACTATAAAGGGTGCATGTCATTTTTTTTGTTACTATCAGGAACTTGAAGTGATAAAAACTGCTAATTGACCTACTCAACAAAATGTGAAATGAACACAAATCCACAATTGGTAGTTTTCTCATGTTCTTAAAATTTTTATTTCGTCTTCTTTTTTTTTTTGGTTATTGAGGTTTAACTGAACTTATTTCCTAGATGATTTGGTGTATTTTTGTCGGAGAGCTGCCACAAAAGGACTCCTAATAATGTCACTCATGCTCCAACTAACTGCCTCGATGGATAATTCATTCATTCCGGTTCATATGCATATTTAGAGATGAGGTATATTTATATTTATGTTTTTTATTTGGATTTATAATCATGAGTAATTGTGATAAGGTATTTTGAAAATGTAGACAATGATGGTCAACCAAGTTTCATTGGCTTTCTACAAGACCATACTTGAAAACGTGACTAATTTATAAAGATTAGAAGAAATATTACTATTTTGCATCATACTCTTTATCTAAATTTTTGTTAAAAAAAAAGAAAGAAAGAAAGGAACAAAAGAAAAGAAAAGAAAAGAAAAGAAAAGAAAGAAAACTATATTCACTCATTATAAACGGTCATGTTTATGTTATGCTTTGATTTAACCCATTTAATGTTTATTTAGTGGACAAGCATTAAGGTAACATTTTTCTCTTTCTTATGTAAAGTGTCATTTTTCAAAATGTGGTGCCTAATTCTGATAAAGGCGGGGCTTCTAAGAGATCCTGTTCAACCATGTTCGTTAACTTGAAATACGTAATTCTGTTTAATATTTTTTTATGATAATGTTATTATTCGAATATTATACTTTTTATATTGTAATTAGCATAAAACATAAGTTTTGCTTGCCGCTCACATTGATAACCCAATACACACCACATCAAACACTATAAATCAATACGAGGGGATAATTTATGCGAACCGCGACAACGTGTTAGTACTTAGGCTAGTAATATATAAGAATACATTACAAGAAATAGGTAAATATTTTTTCTAAATAAAAATATTATAAAGACTTTAATATGTTGGTTTAAATGTAAAAGATGAATACAAAATAAATGAAAAACACTAGTTTGGACCGTTTGGTAAATTAAATAGATTTTAAAAAAAATACTAAAATAGTAAATATTTTTTTCACGAAAAAAACTTCATGCTTTTAAACCGTAAGTTTAAAAAACCAAGTGTGAAATTAAAGCTTAATTTGAAAATATATAGGGAAACTTAGGTTCCAAGTAAATTGGCTTTGAGAACCCAAAGCCACCTCGTAAAATCTACGCATCAAATAAAACCGTTCGTTGCCTATATATGTAACGGTAATTAACCCACACTCTCCTTTAACATTATAATAACTAACCTTGTCGTGAATTGATCTTACGCCTTTCATTAATCCACCGATTTACATTACCGCTTCTTTCTTTAACAGGTTTGTTCGATATTATTATTAGTATTATTCTGTTACCAGTTACCCTAGCAGCTAGTACTGTTTATTCTTTAATATACACAATAATATATGTTACTGAATCATATATCTATATTATAATCGTAGGGTTTATCCAGTTGTCGTTAATATTTGCCCTGTTTTATGTAGAATGGCATTGGTTGCTGCTAAGAGTAAGAGATCATCAATCAAGAGACTCGGAACGAGGACTCAACAAAATTTAATCACAACTGCTGCTGTCTGCAAGTATTGGTTGGAAGGAAGATGCACCCGAAACCCTTGCAGATTCTTGCACCCGAAACCACCCGGTCGTGTTTGGGAGAATCCCAACAGTTATAATAAGTTGAACAAAGAGAACGTAGACTGCAATCAGACTGTCATGAAGACAGAACAAAAGAAGGCCGGTCAAACGCAAACTAAACACATTACAAAGAAGACTGATGAAAACGTCGTCAAAGACGAAAAGTGCCGCAATTTGCGACCATGGTTTGGTGATAAGGGACTTTCAATGGTTGCCCAATTGGAAGGCCATTCAAAGGTGATATATAGCATGCCACCAAGTTTTCTTTTTGTTTATCATGAAACTGGTTTATTAATTGAAGTTTTTGTATGATGCAGGGTGTAACCGGGATTGTTTTACCGAGTGGATCCAACAAGCTTTACTGTGGCAGCAAAGACAAATCTCTTCGAGTTTGGGATTGTGGTAATGGACAGGTCGGTTTAAATCTTTTCGCCTCGTGAAACATTACTTTTATGCTTGTATGACCTGTCATGATGTTTATGATATTTTTTTTTTGTTTTGTTTTTGCAGTGTGTGGATGTAATTAACTTTGATCAAGAATGTGGGACTTTGGTTGAACAAGGTTCCTGGATTTTTGCTGGGCTACAAAATATGATCAAGGTACAGTCTTTTGTTCACCACTAATTTGTTCAATGTATCTGATGATTGTAGTTACTAATATTAATTTGGATCTTGATTTTGTTAGGCTTGGAACCGCGAAGCTCAAAATACAGTAGTTATAAGAGCAAGTGGTGGAATGGTTAACGCAATTAGCATGTATGAAGACACTCTCTTCGCCGGGATGGAGGTGAAATAAAAACTTAATCTTGGTGCTTTTAAATATTAATTAGTTTTTTTTCTTAAATCTAACACAGTTAATTATGTTTGTGTGCAGGATGGTAGCATATTATCATGGAAATCCACTTCTAAAAACAGTTTTTCTGAAGAAGCAACATGTTTAAGGGCCACACGGGGTCTGTACTTTCGCTAATCGTAGGAGCTAAACAGCTCTTCTCTGGCTCTGCTGACCGTGCCATTCGGGTATGTTTTTTTTAACATATAAAAAGATTTGTTTATTTGAAAATATTATCATCATGTTCATTAATTGTGGTTCTTTTTCTTGAAGGTATGGGATGCTGAATCTCTGAAGTGTACGCATGTGCTAAACGGGCATACGGCTGATGTGACGAGCGTTATATGTTGGGATGAGTACTTGTTGTCTGGTTCATTGGATAAGACGATCAAGGTTTGGGCTGCAACCGAAAGTGGCAGCATTGTGGAAGTTTATAAACATGATGTAGATAATGTAAGTTGTCACATTCATGTACTTCATTTTCTCTTTTGTGGACCACGATCATAACATATGATCTGATGGTTTTGTTTGTTGATTATTGCAGGGTGTTCTTGCATTTTATGGGACGCATGATGCAGAAAAAAAGCCGATATTGCTATGTTCGTGCAAAGACAATGGCGTTTGCATATATGATTTGCCCTCGTAAGTGTCACACTTTTATGCATAACTTTATGTTGTTGTTGGCTGCAAATATTGAATCTTTTTTTTTATATATATAGGTTTGCTGAAAGGGGGAGAATATCTTCGAGACACGATGTTAAAGCAATCCAAGATGGTCCTAAGGGCCTATTCTTTACCGGTGATGCAGCAGGGTTAGTTTCCGTATGGAAACCAAGCGGAGAATCTGTCAGCAAATCGAGACGAGAATGAGCTTTAGATAAAGCTAGTTATAGATTACTGTTATTGATTACTGAGTTGGTAGTGACCCCCTAGAGGGAGTAAATTGTATATTGACAATTAGTTGATTGAATGCAATTCAGATAGTATTCGTTTCATATTACTCATGATAAATTTTATGCTGGTTTTTCTCCTCCTGATCCCCTTTATTGTTTCATGTGCCCCTCTGTTTTGTTAATTTGATTGTTGAAACCTCATATCCCAAATAATCAATGTGTTTAACTTGAAATATCTAAAGCCTTATTTTCAAATTTTAACAATTCAAAGTTAACAACTTTTTTTAAGTCTAAATAAGACTAGTTGCTTTAAGCCCGCAATGGGAACCTGGGCGATATCGATTCGCTTTGTTACGATTCTGTCATTCGCTATAGTAAACAACGTGTGTTAACATGTCTAGACAGTCTAGTTTAGCATTTCAAGAACATCATAACTAGATCATGTCGGTTCTCTCGCTATGGTAAACGACGTGCGTAAAGAAATGAAAATGACTTACATAAAATTTAAATCAAAACTTAGGAATTCTGAAATTGACAAATTAGAACTTCAAAAAGAGAATAAAAATAAATTTTTCGTCACATACCACTGGAACCCAAAGATCCCTTAAACTTAATCTTAATCTTAATCAAGAAGCTGACCCCCAGACCAAAGGAAATTTTTTTTGTTAATCTTCCATGTCAATAAAACTGTTGGGTAAATAAAGCGGACACAAAATTTCAAAAATGCAGTTGGTCTTTTGGTTTGAAGGCATGAAGGTGATAGTTAACGTTTAGAATCTTATTATATCAGGTAAGTAACTTGATTCAGGAGGGTTTTCTCATATTGGTGAGTTTCCTCCTTAATGGCGTTTATAGGTGAGCGAGATCAAGACATCCAGTCTCAAAAAGACTCACTCGGGTATTGTTCCAAACACCGTCAAATTAACCCAATGTTATTTTCTCTTCCTTGTTGCTAAATCGATGGAACCACTTTGAAAACCTTTTGCATCCCCCTGTCTTGTAAACAAGAGGATGCTCGGTGTTTATCACAAAGCAAATTCAGACATGATGGCTTTTGAAACATAATAATCATATAGGCCAAAAGCCCAAAAGACATTATTTAGTTCATTTTATTTTTTTAAAAAAAAAAGACTTAAATTAGTTGCCAAAATTGGGGATTTTTTTATTGACAAAATGAGGAATTAATAGTACATAAATGCCATATAGCCATATCGAGTATACTAGTATAGAAAGAAAGATGTTACACCATAATTAAAAATTACACTTCAGTTTAGTTTAACACTTAATTCCAATTACGTGAAGAAAAAGAATTAACACATGTGATAGATAACAACACATTAGGTAAATGCACATGAATATTACTGTGATGTTGGCCAACCGAAGTTGATCATATGCTTTCTCTAGTAACTCTTTCATAATGATTCTAGATCGGATTTAGTTCATGATTTAGATTATTGTTTCGTTTTTAGATTTTTCTTTGTTATTGGTTTTATATATATATAGGGGTGGCAAATGTGAGGGTTTAATGACTTGTAATAAAATGTATACAATGGGTCATATTGGGTCAAATAAAAAAAGAAAATGATTGAAACAGATCAAAACGGGTTGACATCTCTCAAGGTTTTTTATTTTATTTTATTTTATTCTATTCTATGGAACGAGAAAAACGGAAGAAACATTTTAGTACTTTTACTTTTTTAGTTTTTGATTTATATTTCGAGTTATGATTTTTTTAATTATTTTTTTGAATTTTTTAATGTTGGGTTTTTGAAATCAAATTTCCTCCGTTTTTTTCGTCCCATAAAAAAAACCTCGAGAAATGGCAACCTGTTGACCTGTTTCAATCATTTTATTTTTTTAGTTTGATCTATTCTAACCCATTGTATACATTTTATTACAATATATTCAACCCAATGGATCACATTTGTCATCCTAGTTTTGTTGGTGCATGATGTCAGTAGTTCAATATCTTGTGTTTTGTATGTGTCTGTAATCGTTTTAGATTGTTTGTTTGGTTTCGAATATTGTTTTGTATAAGTTCGCCTGGGATGTAAGCGAACTTGTGAAGCGAAGTTATCACAACTTCGCCTAGTATGTTAGGTGAAGTTGTCGAGGTCTATTTAAACCTCCACTTCGGCTTGTTTAAAAAAAGTTTTTTGGAAGAACATGTTTTTGGTGATCTTGTGCATCACGTGTTGGCAATAGAAATACATCAAGTTCTCAAGTATTATCTCGTGTGTTTACATACTCATTTAACGTATTGCTTATCTTACATTCGTATCGTATTACGTGGGGATTCCGCACCCTCGTGTTACGAGATACTCCTGTGTAGATCCGGCTGGAAACCTACAATTGGTATCAGAGCCATTGCTCGTGATTGTGTGGTTCGGGATTATCACACGGGTGTTAAGATCGTTCCGTTTGACTATTCGCGGAACGAGTTTACGTTGAAATACTTTGTTTTTGTCGTTTGTCCATCTTCCCTCATCGAATATACCTCCAAATCACCCTCACGACCCTCGCAATAAACCTAACTATAACCTGCAAAACTCAGTTGTTCATCAAGCGAAGTTGCCGTCACAAAAGGTAGGGTTTAAGCGAACTTATAGGGTTTAAGCGAAGATATAATATTTGGCGAAGTTGTTCAGCGAACTTAAGCCCAAGCGATGTTAAGTAGCAGGCGAAGTTGTTAGGCTAGCGAAGTTGTAAAAATTTAAGGTTCAAGCGAAGTTATATTAAAGCGAAGTTATATTAAAGAAGTTAGATTGAAGCGAAGTTATATTAACTTCGCTATTGCTGTTCACAGAATTCTGTTTTTTGATTCTTTAATCTCTATTCTTCAACTATGACTTCGATAAACATCACAGAGCTGGTAAAGATGGAGGTTGAAGCCGGTTCAGCAACTAAAGCTCCAAAACTGCTTAAGGGTACCGATTTCGTTGCATGGAAAGATCGTTTTGAACAGTATGTGAAGTATCAAGATGCTAAGATGTGGGTTTGCATTCAAGACGGGTACATTCCACCAACATCCATGTTTGAAGGTCGTGAACAGATTAAGAAGTACAGTAAGATGGAAGAGGACGAAAAGAAAATGTATGAGGCAGAGAGTAAAGCTCATGCAGCTATAACAATGGCTCTTCCGCAAGAGATTCTTCATACCTTCAAGAAATACAAAACTGCTAGAGAGCTATGGGAAGAACTAGAAAATAGATATGAAGGTAATGTGGGGATACGTACTTCCAAGACAAAGCTGCTAATAACCCAATTCTCTGTATTCAAGTATTTGAAAAATGAATCACTTGATGATATCATCACACGATATTATCATTTGATGACCGAACTAAATAATTACTCCATTGAATACAAGGAAGAAGAGGTAGTAGAGAAACTTCTTGATGCTCTTCCACCGAAATGGGAAATGTACACTGTACTGATGAGAGAAGATAAAGATTTTGACAAGATCGATTTGAAAAAGTGGTCAATAAGTTACGAAATTTTGAACTTAACATGGTTCAAAAGGAGACACCAACTGATCAGGTTCAGGATCCGGGAATGTATGGTGCTAAAGTCACTCCGAGCTCAAGTTCAAAATTAGAATCCACTGCCTACTACTCTAAGGGGGAATCAAACTCCACTCCAGACAGTCATGTGATTCTCAATATGGATGGTGACGTATGTTTAGTAGTAGGAGGGAGTAATTCCTCAAAGCCTCAAACTACAACTGAAAATTTCTCATCCAATGCTCCAAACAATAACTACTCACAGATGCCTATGAGTGTGAAATCTGCTGAACAACAGTTTGCCCTCTATGCATCTTTCATTGCATCTTATGAGAACTATATCAAAGGTAAAATAGTAGACCCTGCAACTTTGGATGAAGACTATGATCAGATCGATGCTGATGATTTGGAAGAGATGGATCTGCAGTGGCAGATGGCTATGATAGTAAGAAGGGTAAAGAGATTCATGAAGAAAACGGGTAGAAAGTTCGTTGGAGAAAGACCAGGGTTTGATAAATCAAAGGTTCGATGTTACAACTGTCAACAAAATGGACACTTTGCTAAGGAATGTACAAATGAGAGAGTCGAACGAAGTCAAAACAGGCCTGCACAACAGAATGGGGGTGGTAGTGAAAATAGGGCTATGGTATCTCGACAGAATGGTGGATACAACTGGAATATACAAGTTGAGGAAGTGTTTGAACAGGCTAATTTGGTAAACATCGAAACTGGAGGAAGTGAGAGAGAGACGGGAGAAGATCAGGCATACATGGCAGAAGTGAACGATCAGCTCTCTGAGGTAAGTTCTGAACTTCATTGTGAACAATGTGAAAACCTGTCTGAACAATTGCAAACATTAACTGATCAGTTTGTTAGTTTGGACACACAATTTAAAACCTTAAAAGAAGATCATCACTATACTAAAACTAGAGAAAACAGTTACCCGGTAAAAATAAAAGCTAGTGAAAAGGATATCAGAAGTCTTAAAGCCACTCTAGCTGAAAAAATACAAGTAATTGATCTCAGTTATGAAGTTTTAGAAGAAAAGACCAAACTAATTGCTGAAAGAGATAAACAGATAGCTGATTACCAGGTAAAAGTGGTGAAACTGAATAGAAAAATTGAACAATTTAGAAATTCTTCTAATATGTTAGATCACATAATCAGTGTTCAACGTTCCCCGGTTAACAAAGGGGGAATTGGATTCTCTGAAGTTCTACCACCATACAACAATAACTATACTTATGATCCTAGTGATCAGCAATCTGCGAATGTTGAGATTAGTCAGACAGTTCCAATCAAAGTTTCTACTAAAGAAACTGAAGTTAATAAGAGCAAAACAAGTAAGTCAAGTTCTAATGTTGCGATTTATGTCCCTAACTCTGTCTCATCAAATTCGGACAAGCCATCCGAATTGGGTGAGATAAAAGAAGAGGTTGTGTTACTAAAACGTGGGGAGGAATATAAGCTCGATGAAAAGAAATCTTCCCTAAATCCGTTCGTCCCAACATATGTTAGACAAACGGGTAGTAACGCAACCTTGACATCTGCAACAACGGTTGAGACAAAATTTCAAAACAGAAGTTGTTTCAGATGCAATAAAGTAGGACACCTTGTTGCTGATTGTCCTCTAAAACAGAGAAAATTTAGAGGTATGAGGCCTCCGAAAACTGAGAATAAAATGAATACTAATTATGATGCTGGTAAGAATGTGAACACACCGACTTTCAGTCATTGGACTAATCCAAGATTTCAAAGAAATCAGTCTCGTTTTTCCCAGTAAACTACCAAACCAACAATTATAATTCAGTTAATTCACGAAGAGTTGGATGGCCTCATAGCCAGTCCTCTAGAAGGTTTCCGTTCAGAACTTACAGAAACTATCCTCAAACTGACTTTGGGCAATCAAGGTGCTGGATACCTGCTTACAGGTTTATTCAACCCAAGACCAGAAGGTCTTGGGTCCCCAGATTTTAATTTATTTCTTTAATTGTGCAGGAACAGTCAAACATGGTTGTAAACAATATGTGGGTTGTTGACAGTGGCTGTTCCCGGCACATGACTGGTAACAAGAAATTGTTACGTGACTGGAAATCTGTTCAAGGAGGAAGGGTTAGTTTCGCTGGAGAGAGTGGAGGAAGAATCATTGGTATTGAAACTGTGACGAATGGAAGAACAAAGTTAGAGAAGGTGAATTTTGTGGAAGAGTTGAAGCATAACTTGTTGAGTGTATCTCAGATTTGTGACAAAGAATACAAGGTGAATTTTACTAAAAATGAGGCAATCGTTCTTTAACCTGGTTTCAAGATACCAGAGGCCTGGGTTGTGATGAAAGCTCTGAGAGAAAAGAACACGTATGTAATGGATATGAGGTCAACTGAGATGACTACAGAAGAGTCATGTCTTCTGTCAAAGGCAACTGAGTCTGAGTCAGAGTTATGGCATCGAAGAATGGGACATATACATCTTCGCAAAATGAATTTCATTGTCAAGAATGGGCTGGTACTTGGGGTTCCCTTGAAGAATTTTAACTTTGAAGATCAATGCTTGTCGTGCAAGAAAGGGAAGCAACACAAAAAGCCTCATCACTCCAAGAAGGTTAACTCAATTGTCAGCACCCTAGACCACTTCACATGGATCTCTTTGGTCCTGTGAATATAAAGAGTCGAGGTGGAACGTCATACTGCTTGGTTGTAACCGATGATTACTCTCGATACTCTTGGGTATATTTTATAGAAGACAAAGGATGAGACAGTTCAGTTGGTAATTAACTTGATTACCAAGGTGGAAAATATTATTGGGAGGAAGGTTAAGTACATCAGGAGTGATAATGGGACAGAATTTAAGAACTATCAGATGGAGATGTTTTGTCTACAGAAAGGGATAGAGCATTAGTACAGTGCCCCATATACTCCACAACAAAATGGAGTAGCTGAAAGGAAGAATAGAACTCTAATCGAAGGCGCCAGGACCATGCTGGCAGATGCTAAACTTCCCGTGATGTTCTGGGCTGAGGCTGTGGCTACAGCTTGTTACATCCTTAATCGTGTTTAACTGTTAAAAGATTAAATAAAACCTGTTATGAACTTATGCATGGTAGAAAGCCAAACTTGAAAGGTCTTGAACTTTTTGGGTCCCCATGTTCGATATTAAAGACTAACTCTAAATTTGGTGAGAAAGCTGACGAAGGTATTTTAGTTGGCTATGTTGTTGGGACACCCAACAGAAGAGTCTTTAATCTATCGAACTGCAAGGTTGAGGTGATATGTAACACTGACATCACTAGTTACAGATCACCAAGGCCTAGCATGGGACCGGCAGAGGCTTTCGACTATGATAAACTATTCAAATCTTTTAATGTGCCTTACTTGGATTTTGCAGACACCGATGAGAAAATGGTCTCACATATACTGTATGACGAGGAGGAGACCATTATGCAGCATCCACAATATGATGAAAATCAATCAACTTCGTCAAATGCAGTCGAAACTCCTGCTGTCTCGAAGGAAGATGAATTCTATAATCCATTTCACACTCAACCTCAGTCTCAAACTGATGAACTTGCTACAAATCTTGAGAATAATCAGGAAGTCAGTCCGGTCCAGTCCACTAAAATTCACAAGAATCATCCTTTGGAAAATGTGATCGGTAATCCCTCTACGTGCTAGAAGAAGTTTGGATGAACACACATGTGTTTATGCAAGCTTTAAAGATACGGGTATTATAAATGAATGCTTGTACAACTGCTTCATCAGCCAGATTGAACCAAAGAATTATTAAATGGCACTGAAGGATAGCTCGTGGGTTGAAGCCATGCAGGAAGAACTGGCACAATTTGAGAAGATGGAAGTATGGCAGTTAGTTAAAAAACCGCAAGAAGTGAACGCTATCGGTACAAAATGGGTATTTAAATGTAAGAGATATGAGAAGGGGATAATCATACGGAACAAGGCAAGATTGGTAGTAAAAGGGTTTAACCAGCAAGAAGGAATCGGTTACAACGAAGTGTTTGCTCCTGTGGTAAGATTGGAGGCAATTCGATTATTTCTAGCATTTGCTGCACACAAAGAGATGAAAGTGTTCCAGTTAGATGTGAAAAGTGCCTTTCTTAATGGTAAATTCGATGAGGTGGTGTATGTTGAACAACCTCCGGGTTTCCCTGACCCAGATCTTCCTGATCATGTGTACAAACTGAGTAAAGCTTTATATGGGTTACATCAGGCTCCTCGTGCCTGGTACGCAATATTGTCAGACTACTTGCTAGAAAATGGGTTTGAAAGAGGAAAGATTGATAGTACGCTGTTTGTCAGGAGAAAAGGGGGAGAGTTTCTTCTCGTTCAGGTTTACGTGGACGACATCATTTTTGCTGCATCAAAAGTCACCATGTGTCAGGAATTTGAAGCGGTCATGACGAAGAGGTTTGAGATGAGCGCCATGGGCGAATTAACTTTCTTTTTGGGATTGCAGGTAGATCAGAAGAAAGATGGCATGTTTATTCATCAAACTAAATATGTCCATGATGTGCTCAAACGCTTCAAGATGGATGATAGTACCCCATTTGACACTCCAATCTGCGTCAACCACAAACTGGGTGCTGATTCCGACAGTGATGAAGATGTGGATCCCACTCAATATCGAGCAATCATAGGTTCCTTAATGTATCTAACCGCGTCTAGACCTGACATTATGTTTGCAGTTTGTCTTTGTGCTCGTTTTCAGGCAAGCCCGAAGGAATCTCACATGAAGGGAGTGAAGAGAATATTGCGGTATCTCAAAGGCAAGCCTAAGTTGGGATTGTGGTACACGAAAGGGGGAGAACTGGATTTGGTAGCTTACACAGATTCTGACTATGGAGGTTGCAATCAGAACAGGAAGTCAACAACCGGTGGATGTCAGTTTCTCGGAGGAAGATTGGTGTCGTGGCAATGCAAGAAGCAGACCTCAGTAGCCATTTCCACCTGCGAAGCAGAATACATGGCAGCATCAAACTGCTGCTCCCAGGTTCTATGGATACAACAGCAATTGCGCGATTATGGTCTGAATTTCACTCAAACTCCTATTTGCATTGATAACACTGCTGCAATCTCAGTAACTAACAATCCCGTTAAACACAGCAAAACTAAACATATTGACATTCGTCATCATTTTATACGGGATTGTGCTGAGAAGAAATTAATTGTGCTTGAAAAGGTTGACTCTTTGGATAATTTTGTCAATCTTTTTACTAAAGCGTTGACCGATCCCGTTTTCAAAATCTTGTTGAGCTTAATGGGATGATCAATCCCGAGTAACCTTGTTTTCCGTTTTATTTAAAAAAAAACTTCACTATCGCTTAAAATTATGTCGGTTGCTTAAGTTTGAAGGACACATCTTCGGATATGTTTGGTCCTTACTTCTACTAGTAGATTATGAGGATAGCCATTAACCAGATGACTGAAAGTGACCGGGGCGGTTTATGATGGGTTATTATTCTTTTGCTGAAAAATAGTCATTCATACTTAGTTAGAAGGACACATACTTGTATGTGGTCGGTCCAGCTGATCCATTGGATCTTCAGGATAGTCGTTTACTTGAAGACTTTGACTTGATCGGGGCGATAGAATTTAAATATTTTGTTTAGGGAGATGATACAATTTTTCAAGTCTATAACTTCGTAAGAAGTTTCAATACGATGTTTAAAAGAAAATTGATCCAACCTTGGAAAGTGATAGAAAAACTGATTCTGTGTGCTTAACTGGTGAAGTTATTAGGCCTAAAAGACTCTAGAACAGTCATTGTATGTTATGGTAGCTTTCTATGGTGCGTAAAAGTAGAAGTGAGACAAACTAAATCTCCTCGATTTAATGTGGAGAATCATTCTGAGTTGTGCATGTCTCCATATACATCTTTCCGAATGATAGGCAGAAAAGTGATTACCCAGTCATACACGAGCCCGTGAGTGTTCTGATTCCCGCGAAGAGAGTGTCAAGTACCTGCAGTGATCCAGATTCGGGACTTGCAGTTGTCTACAATTTGAAGTTGTATTAATGTCTTTTTTGTAAAAAAAAACGTGTATATTGTTAAGCCTTCTGAAGCTTATGTTGTTTCAAATATCAAAAAAGAGGCAAGAAAGAATATTTCAAGCATAAGAAAGAACGGGAAGAAGACTCTAAAGATAGATGTGTGCACATTGTTTAATCAGACACTACGGGTCGAAGTCAACTCGGGGTGACTTGGGGAAAGCCAAATACGCTTTGAGAATAGATAGGAGGCATCACAATCTCTCATGTGATGTCCATCTAAATTTTGAGCTTAATTTAACCTAATTCGTATCACCGAAGCGATGAAAACCATACTAAGTTTTATACATGCCTACAACCTGTTTCTTTATGTCATAATACCGCTGAACACGGATCTGAGTGACAGCCGCTTAATCCGTATGATTCCTGTTCGGATCTTTTCTTAAAAAAGCAGGCTCGTCAAGACTGAAATTTGATCCCGTCTATTCTATTTTACTCAAATTTTCGTTTTGTATTTCGCTTTATGGTTTACATTTAAATAACTTGGTTACTTGGTTCCTTGATCGTCAAGTATAAATTTTTACCGGAAATTTTAAACAGCAAAGTGCTCCTTGTGTAAAGGTTCGGTCTTAAAATGGGCGACGTTTTGTTTGTAATTCTCAAATTTTTATGAACCAGCGATGTTAACTAAATGGCGAAGTTCACTTATAAGCAACACAGGCGAAGTTGACCAGCCTTTGACTTGGCGAAGTTAGGTGAGCTGCAAGGGTGATCAGTTGAAAACCAAAACGAGGCAAGACAGAGACGATGATCCCAATGCATCGGAAGGTGCAGGTGGTGAGTTGCCAAGAACTGAACAAACTCTTGGGACTTCCACATCTCAGGGGGAGTCTGCTGGTCAGTCGGGCGGTACGGGTGGTGAGAATGTGGTAGTTGTAGATGATGAGGAAGCGTTGGGTAATGATGATGAGTTAGGAGGTGTGGTGTTAACAATTGATGAGATTGAAAAGATAGGGGAACAAATTGAGATTGATAGTGAGTTAGAAGAAGGGGAGATTGTGGATGATGGTGTAGAACATGATATTCCAGATGTTGACAAGGTGAACGTGAGCCAAGATGCAAATGTGTCAGATGAGTCCGAGTCGGAAGAACAGCCGAGATGGAAAGAAGGTTGTGCTCAGTGGTTCTTCAAGAAAAAGAAGCCTGCAGTTCCAACAATGTTTAAGAAGAGTTACAACATCAAGGGGTACGCTGAGTCCAAGAAAGGTATCATCTGCTGGTTGTATGACGAAAAATTGAAGTTGTTTGTGATCAAGCGTTATGATGGAATTCAGTATTTTAAGAAGGCTTTGAGATCTCTCAACACCTTGCCTGAGTGTGAGGTGAAAGATTTGGCTCGTTTGAGATTGATTAATAGGAGTGATGAAGATATTGCAAGAATAATTGGAAAGATAGTATGGAAGGAAGCTATTAAGGAGAAAAAGTTTGAACTTCTTAAGCCTCAGAAAGGAAGGTTGGTTGAAGATAAGGAACGGGGAATGAGGGATGATGGTAAACCTTGGATGGTGATGAAGTATAAGCCGATTCGGTGTTTGAAAGAAGTGCCGATGAAGATGATGCCCAAAGATGTTTTAAAGAGTCTCAATTGGTGGTATGTTGATTGTCAGACAGCTGAAGCTGTTATGGAAGACGAGGACGAACAGGAGATTCTGAGAGTGTATGATCCCATGCACTTGGTAAATTTGTCTCAAGATGATTTGCTGGTACTGAACGATAAGAAGATATTCTACATTCCTGCATGGAAAGATGAAGCCAAGAAGTACCAGAGGGTGGTCTCTGTCTGTGTGAGACAGGGCTTGAAGACGGGTGGCACGAGATTTTTTGATTACAAGACACGAGAAAGAAGATAGAGATATGAAGCTACTGCCAAGGGGGAGTCTGTTGGTGCATGATGTCAGTAGTTCAGTATCTTGTGTTTTGTATGTGTCTGTAATCGTTTTAGATTGTTTGTTTTGTATAAGTTCGCCTGGGATGTAAGCGAACTTGTGAAGCGAAGTTATCACAACTTCGCCTAGTATGTTAGGCGAAGTTGTCGAGGTCTATTTAAACCTCCACTTCGGCTTGTTTAAAAAACGTTTTTTGGAAGAACGTGTTTTTGGTGATCTTGTGCATCACGTGTTGGCAATAGAAATACATCAAGTTCTCAAGTATTATCTCGTGTGTTTACATACTCATTTAACGTATTGCTTATCTTACACTCGTATCGTATTACGTGGGGATTCCGCACCCTCGTGTTACGAGATACTCCTGTGTAGATCCGGCTGGGAAACTACAAGTTTTACACAACTTAAACCAATTTGTTGTCTACACTTCACAATAATATGAATGTGTTCCATGGGAAAATAGTGGTGGCAAAGACTCTTTATAGTGGTGGTGGTAGTAAATTTGTTAGAAAAGATCGACAACGTTTAAGGGCGTTAATTTTATTTAACATGAAAAAAATATATACAACTCATCTGAAGAAACACGGATCTACTCCCCACTAATGGGTCCTAGATCCAATGAGTCAACAGGGTAGGATACGGTTAACTGTCGATACGATGTGAACACAATTCCCAAAAGTCCAATGACGTGAACCTGTAAAACAGACACCGTGAGCTCGTTACGGGAAGGACAAGAGGGGGGGTCTTCCCGTAACCACCCTCCGGCATGAGAATAAGTATTGTTCTGACGAGAGTAAAGCACTTAAGTAAATTAAGAGAGTACAGTGGGAGTGAATAAATACCTTATGATGATTGAGAGGGTATTTATAGCCGAAGGGTGTGGGGAAGTGATTGGGCCAGCTGTTCCTTTAGAAGATGCTTTCATAACCGTCTGGACACGTGTCCTCGCATGATAGGTTTAGCCTATACGTTGCATGTGCATGTATAACAAGCTGGACACGTGTCTCTATAACATTGGTTAATGGGGTAATATTGGCCATGTGCATGATTATAACGACCTTGCCAGGTGTCATTAGTTGATTAGTCAAGGGATCACGTATTTCTCAAGAAAGCATCTTAATAAATCTTCTAGAAGGTTATTAGTTGTTGACAGCTGTCCCGAAGCATTTCCTCGTGGTCGTTTACGCGGGAGGGTATTCCCTCTTGCGGATGACCTTTGAGGGTGCCAGGATGCTTCCGCATGTGTCATGAGGGTGTTTCTTCCTCAGATGATTTATGCGGATGGTTCATATGTCCCGCGGGTGACTTGTGACATGCTCTTGGTTGACCCACGTGTGTCACTTAAGGGTATTTGGGTCTTTTTAGTACCCTACCTCTATAAGTCCCCCGAGTCCAGTGTTTTTTCCGTGTGAAGTATCTTATGTGGGTGAAATTCTGGACTTAATGTGTATTTGGGTTTTTTTTTTAATTCTGCAAGCTGCTGAGAAATATCTTTTGTTGTTGTGGATAATCATGAAAAAGGACAAGTTGACCACTCGCAGGCGCGTGTGTCAGAAGATGTGACGTTTATGCCGGCTGTCACTGTACCCGACTGTTCGCCTTTTTCTCTTTTTCGAATTTCCTGCGTGACGTGGCGCTTGCCTACTGGGTGATGTTTCTTCTCTCTACTGTTCATATCTCATCGCATTAGTTGCGATGGGTATAAATAGTGGAGTCTAACTTCTTATTGAAGTTTTATTGCCTTAGAATTCTGAATATTATCTTGCATTATTTCTTGAAAACCATCGATTATTTATTCAATTTTTCTTAAAATTACCTGGTACTTGATCGACTTTCATTATAATGACTAATAAACAGTCTGAAATTGACGAAATAGAGGTCCAGTGGGACCAAACTGAGTATCAGAAACTCCTTGACCAGATTGTTCTTTTAACTTTTTTATTTGGTCTCGGAGTCTGGAACTCGACCCTTGGTAATTGCTTTTGGTTGCTGTACCCTAGTGTTTTTTCGGTTCTTGCAAACAACTTAGCTGCTGTCATGATTTCGTCCCAGGATTCGGGCATTCCGTCTTTTCCAGTTAGCGTGCGAATTAAGGAGTCACTATGGACATTTTTACGGAATGCTCCTCTCAGCATGTCTTCACTAACCCCAACGATATTAAGGCTCTCGTTATTAAAACGAGTAATGAAGTCCTCAATGGATTCGTTATTTCGCCTTTCAACATCCAGTATTTCTGAAGGATCACGCGTATGTTTTCTTTGTTGGTTGAAGTGTTGAGAGAATTTTTCTATAAAATCTTTCCAACCTTTAATCTGTCCACATGGTAATTTCTTAAACCATTCCCGCGCCACCACGGTGAATGTTAGTGCAAACATGTGACACCAATATGGAAGAGTCCAACCACTAACTCCTCCAACTGCTTCAAACCTTAACAGATGATAACTAGGATCAGTCATTCCATTATATGTTCCAACAGATGTTGGAATCTTTGCGTTAATCGGTAATGGAGCTGTCGCAATGCTTGAAATAAATTTTGATTTTTCAGCGAAAGATTCCGGGCGATATGGTTGGGAAAAATCATACTCAGCATTACTGTGATACTGCGCATGGCGGACAGCTGGCCGCGGATAGCTATTGTCAGGTCATCCGGCACATCAAGGGGAGTCCTGAATTAACTGACTGTTTTGTGAACTTGATGACCGCTTCCGAGGGGGTTTGCCGGATGAAAGGCTTTAATGAGGGGATGACGTTTGCTCTGTCCGGACAATCTATTGAAAGCCATCCACTTCACGATCTCGATGCAAAACGGTATTGCATCGAACTGCTTCGATTGATCTGTGGTCGGTTGTAGCCTTGACCAGATTGTTCCTTTAGCTTGTTTATTTGGTCTCGGAGTCTGGAACTCGACCCTTGGTAATTGCTTCTAGTTGTTGGACCCTAGTGTTTTTTCGGTTCTTGCTAACACCTTAGCTGTTGTCATGATTTCGTCCTAGGATTCGGGTATTCCGTCTTTTCCAGTTATCGTGCGAATAAAGGCGTCACTAGGGACATTATGGACATTTTTACGGAATGATCCTCTCAGCATGTCTTCACTAACCCCTCCGATATTAAGGCTCTCGTTATTAAAACGAGTAATGAAGTCCTCAATGGATTCGTTATTTCGCCTTTCAACATCCAGTAGTTCTGAAGGATCACGCGTATGTTTTCTTTGTTGGCTGAAGTGTTGAGAGAATTTTGTTACAAAATCTTTCCAACCTTTAATCTGTCCACATGGTAATTTCTCAAACCACTCCCGCGCCGCCCTGGTGAATATTAGAGAAAACATGTGACACCAATATGGAAGAGTCCAACCACTGACACCTCCAACTGCTTCAAACCTTAACAGATGATCACTAGGATCAGTCATTCCATTATATGTTCCAACAGATGTTGGAATCTTTGCGTTAATCGGTAATGGAGCTTTCGCAATGCTTGAAATAAATTTTGATTTTTCAGCGAAAGATTCCGGGCGATATGGTTGGGAAAAATCATACTCAGCATTACTGTGATACTGCGCATGGCGGACAGCTTGCCGCGGATAGCTATTGTCAGGTCATCCAGCACATCAAGGGGAGTCCTGAATTAACTGACTGTTTTTTGAACTTGATGACCGCTTTCGAGGGGTTTGGCGGATGAAAGGCTTTAATGAGGGGATGACGTTTGCTCAGTCCGGACAATCTATTGAAAGCCATCCACTTCACGGTCTCAATGCAAAACAGGAGTATGATATACGGGTTAAAGAGTATGATACTCTTGTTCTTTCGCTGCAGAACATGCTTCCTGAATTCGCATTAGCTGAAGACGGCGTGAAGCAGTTGCCGGTGTACCTAGATGATGAATCTGAGGACGAAGAGTCTGAGGATGCTTCTCCACAAGCCCCGGAACACACATCAACTCCTAACCCATAGATGTAGTTTATATGGCTTGTAATTTTTTCTTTGTAATTTTGTAATCTCCCTTTTGAGTATTAATGAAAAAAACTTTTATGCCTTGTTGACTGTGTTCTTTTAAGATAATATCTTTGCAAGATATTTTTAACTTTTGGATTTTTCAACTTGGATGATGTTGACGACGTGGCAGGGAAAGAAATTTTAAGCGACGGCTGATGGGACACCTTTAGACAGTCTGTACACGCTTTTTTCTCTTACCATTGATCTGCTGGCCACCCTGAATCATGTGGACGTTGAGATCTATTATTTGCCTTTTGGCCGAGCCCTGGTTATCCTTTGCGGGAGGTTTACCAGCCCATGGTCTTACACTTTTGACCAAATGATCTAACTTCCCGTTCTTTACAGCCGCCTCTATTTCATTCCTTAGGGCCACACACTCGTTTGTGTTGTGCCCTATATCATTGTGATACATGCAATGTTTTTTATTATCGAGGAATGATTTCCTTGGTAACGGTTGAGGCTTGCGGAAAGTTAAATTCTCCGTTTTGAGGATTTCGGAAGGAGTTTTTGGCAACTGAGTCCAACTGCTGTTGGAAGATTGTGTTGGAAAGTTACGCTTGTTTTTGTTGCCAATCAACGATATTGCATCGAACTGCTTCGGTTGCTCTGTGGTCGGTTGCAGACTTGACCAGATTGTTCCTTTAGCTTGTTTATTTGGTCTCGTTGTCTGGAACTCGACCCTTGGTAATTGCTTCTGGTTGCTGGACCCTAGTGTTTTTTCGGTTCTTGCAAACAACTTAGGTGTTGTCATGATTTCGTCCCAGGATTCGGGCATTCCGTCTTTTCCAGTTAGCGTGCGAATTAAGGCGTCACTATGGACATTTTTACGGAATGCTCCTCTCAGCATGTCTTCACTAACCTCTCCGATATTAAGGCTCTCGTTATTAAAACGAGTAATGAAGTCCTCAATGGATTCATTATTTCGCCTTTCAACATCCATTATTTCTGAAATATCACGCGTATGTTTTCTTTGTTGGTTGAAGTGTTGAGAGAATTTTTCTATAAAATCTTTCCAACCTTTAATCTGTCCACATGGTAATTTCTTAAACCATTCCCGCGCCACCCCGGTGAATGTTAGTGCAAACATGTGACACCAATATGGAAGAGTCCAACCACTAACTCCTCCAACTGCTTCAAACCTTAACAGATGATCACTAGGATCAGTCATTCCATTATATGTTCCAACAGATGTTGGAATCTTTGCGTTAATCGGTAATGGAGCTGTCGCAATGCTTGAAATAAATTTTGATTTTTCAGCGAAAGATTCCGGGCGATATGGTTGGGAAAAATCATACTCAGCATTACTGTGATACTGCGCATGGCGGACAGCTGGCCGCGGATAGCTATTGTCAGGTCATCCGGCACATCAAGGGGAGTCCTGAATTAACTGACTGTTTTGTGAACTTGATGACCGCTTCCGAGGGGGTTTGCCGGATGAAAGGCTTTAATGAGGGGATGACGTTTGCTCAGTCCGGACAATCTATTGAAAGCCATCCACTTCACGATCTCGATGCAAAACAGGAGTATGATATGCGGGTTAAAGAGTATGATACTCTTGTTCTTTCGCTGCAGGACATGCTTCCTGAATTCGCATCAGCTGAAGACGGCGTGAAGCAGTTGCCGGTGTACCTAGATGATGAATCTGAGGACGAAGAGTCTGAGGATGCTTCTCCATAAGCCCCGGAACACACATCAACTCCTAACCCATAGATGTAGTTTATATGGCTTGTAATTTTTTCTTTGTAATTTTGTAATCTCCCTTTTGAGTATTAATGAAAAAAACTTTTATGCCTTGCTAACTGTGTTCTTTTAAGATAATATTTTTGCAAGATATTTTTAACTTTTGGATTTTTCAACTTGGATGATGTTGACGACGTGGCAGGGAAAGAAATTTTAAGCGACGGCTGATGGGACACCTTTAGACAGTCTGTACACGCTTTTTTCTCTTACCATTGATCTGCTGGCCACCCTGAATCATGTGGACGTTGAGATCTATTATTTGCCTTTTGGCCGAGCCCTGGTTATCCTTTGCGGGGGGTTTACCAGCCCATGGTCTTACACTTTTGACCAAATGATCTAACTTCCCGTTCTTTACAGCAGCCTCTATTTCATTCCTTAGGACCACACACTCGTTTGTATTGTGCCCTATATCATTGTGATACGTGCAATGTTTTTTATTATCGAGGAATGATTTCCTTGGTAACGGTTGAGGCTTGCGGAAAGTTAAATTCTCCGTTTTGAGGATTTCGGAAGGAGTTTTTGGCAACTGAGTCCAACTGCTGTTGGAAGATTGTGTTGGAAAGTTACTCTTGTTTTTGTTGCCAATCAACGATATTGCATCGAATTGCTTCGGTTGCTCTGTGGTCGGTTGCAGACTTGACCAGATTGTTCCTTTAGCTTGTTTATTTGGTCTCGTTGTCTGGAACTCGACCCTTGGTAATTTCTTCTGGTTGCTGGACCCTAGTGTTTTTTCGGTTCTTGCAAACAACTTAGGTGTTGTTATGATTTCGTCCCAGGATTCGGGCATTCCGTCTTTTCCAGTTAGCGTGCGAATTAAGGCGTCACTATGGACATTTTTACGGAATGCTCCTCTCAGCATGTCTTCACTAACCTCTCCGATATTAAGGCTCTCGTTATTAAAACGAGTAATGAAGTCCTCAATGGATTCATTATTTCGCCTTTCAGCATCCATTATTTCTGAAAGATCACGCGTATGTTTTCTTTGTTGGTTCAAGTGTTGAGAGAATTTTTCTATAAAATCTTTCCAACCTTTAATCTGTCCACATGGTAATTTCTTAAACCATTCCCGCGCCACCCCGGTGAATGTTAGTGTAAACATATGACACCAATATGGAAGAGTCCAACCACTAACTCCTCCAACTGCTTCAAACCTTAACAGATGATCACTAGGATCAGTCATTCCATTATATGTTCCAACAGATGTTGGAATCTTTGCGTTAATCGGTAATGGAGCTGTCGCAATGCTTGAAATAAATTTTGATTTTTCAGCGAAAGATTCCGGGCGATATGGTTGGGAAAAATCATACTCAGCATTACTGTGATACTCCACATGGCGGACAGCTGGCCGCGGACAGATATTGTCAGGTCATCCGGCACATCAAGGGGAGTCCTGAAATAACTGACTGTTTTGTGAACTTGATGACCGCTTCCGAGGAGGTTTGCCGGATGAAAGGCTTTAATGAGGGGATGACGTTTGCTCAGTCCGGACAATCTATTGAAAGCCATCCACTTCACGGTCTCGATGCAAAACAGGAGTATGATATGCGGGTTAAAGAGTATGATACTCTTGTTCTTTCGCTGCAGAACATGCTTCCTGAATTCGCATCTGCTGAAGACGGCGTGAAGCAGTTGCCGGTGTACCTAGATGATGAATCTGAGGACGAAGAGTCTGAGGATGCTTCTCCACAAGCCCCGGAACACACATCAACTCCTAACCAATAGATGTAGTTTATATGGCTTGTAATTTTTTCTTTGTAATTTTGTAATCTCCCTTTTGAGTATTAATGAAAAAACCTTTTATGCCTTGCTGACTGTGTTCTTTTAAGATAATATTTTTGCAAGATATTTTTAACTTTTGGATTTTTCAACTTGGATGATGTTGACGACGTGGCAGGGAAAGAAATTTTAAGCGACGGCTGATGGGACACCTTTTGGCAGTCTGTACACGCTTTTTTCTCTTACCATTGATCTGCTGGCCACCCTTAATCATGTGGACGTTGAGATCTATTATTTGCCTTTTGGCCGAGCCCTGGTTATCCTTTACGGGAGGTTTACCAGCCCATGGTCTTACACTTTTGACCAAATGATCTAACTTCCCGTTCTTTACAGCTACCTCTATTTTATTCCTTAGGGCCACACACTCGTTTGTATTGTGCCCTATATCATTGTGATAGGTGCTATGTTTTTTATTATCGAGGAATGATTTCCTTGGTAACGGTTGAGGCTTGCGAAAAGTTAAATTCTTCGTTGTGAGGATTTGGGAAGGAGTTTTTGACAACTGAGTCCAACTGCAGTTGGAAGATCGTGTTGGAAAGTTACACTTGTTTTCGTTGCCAATCAACGGTATTGCATCGAACTGCTTCGATTGATCTGTGGTCGGTTGTAGCCTTGACCAGATTGTTCCTTTAGCTTGTTTATTTGGTCTCGGAGTCTGGAACTCGACCCTTGGTAATTGCTTCTGGTTGCTGGACCCTAGTGTTTTTTCGGTTCTTGCTAACACCTTAGCTGTTGTCATGATTTCGTCCTAGGATTCGGGTATTCCGTCTTTTCCAGTTAGCGTGCGAATAAAGGCGTCACTAGGGACATTATGGACATTTTTACGGAATGATCCTCTCAGCATGTCTTCACTAACCCCTCCGATATTAAGGCTCTCGTTATTAAAACGACTAATGAAGTCCTCAATGGATTCGTTATTTCGCCTTTCAACATCCAGTATTTCTGAAGGATCACGCGTATGTTTTCTTTGTTGGCTGAAGTGTTGAGATAATTTTGTTAAAAAATCTTTCCAACCTTTAATCTGTCCACATGGTAATTTCTCAAACCACTCCCGCGCCGCCCTGGTGAATATTAGAGAAAACATGTGACACCAATATGGAAGAGTCCAACCACTGACACCTCCAACTGCTTCAAACCTTAACAGATGATCACTAGGATCAGTCATTCCATTATATGTTCCAACAGATGTTGGAATCTTTGCGTTAATCGGTAATGGAGCTTTCGCAATGCTTGAAATAAATTTTGATTTTTCAGCGAAAGATTCCGGGCGATATGGTTGGGAAAAATCATACTCAGCATTACTGTGATACTGCCCATGGCGGACAGCTTGCCGCGGATAGCTATTGTCAGGTCATCCAGCACATCAAGGGGAGTCCTGAATTAACTGACTGTTTTTTGAACTTGATGACCGCTTTCGAGGGGTTTGGCGGATGAAAGGCTTTAATGAGGGGATGACGTTTGCTCAGTCCGGACAATCTATTGAAAGCCATCCACTTCACGGTCTCAATGCAAAACAGGAGTATGATATACGGGTTAAAGAGTATGATACTCTTGTTCTTTCGCTGCAGAACATGCTTCCTGAATTAGCATCAGCTGAAGACGGCGTGAAGCAGTTGCCGGTGTACCTAGATGATGAATCTGAGGACGGAGAGTCTTAGGATGCTTCTCCACAATCCCCGCAACACACATCAACTCCTAACCCATAGATGTAGTTTATATGGCTTGTAATTTTTTCTTTGTAATTTTGTAATCTCCCTTTTGAGTATTAATGAAAAAAACTTTTATGCCTTGTTGACTGTGTTCTTTTAAGATAATATCTTTGCAAGATATTTTTAACTTTTGGATTTTTCAACTTGGATGATGTTGACGACGTGGCAGGGAAAGAAATTTTAAGCGACGGCTGATGGGACACCTTTAGACAATCTGTACACGCTTTTTTCTCTTACCATTGATCTGCTGGCCACCCTGAATCATGTGGACGTTGAGATCTATTATTTGCCTTTTGGCCGAGCCCTGGTTATCCTTTGCGGGAGGTTTACCAGCCCATGGTCTTACACTTTTGACCAAATGATCTAACTTCCCGTTCTTTACAGCCGCCTATATTTCATTCCTTAGGGCCACACACTCGTTTGTATTGTGCCCTATATCATTGTGATACGTGCAATGTTTTTTATTATCGAGGAATGATTTCCTTGGTAACGGTTGAGGCTTGCGGAAAGTTAAATTCTCCGTTTTGAGGATTTCGGAAGGAGTTTTTGGCAACTGAGTCCAACTGCTGTTGGAAGATTGTGTTGGAAAGTTACGCTTGTTTTTGTTGCCAATCAACGATATTGCATCGAACTGCTTCGGTTGCTCTGTGGTCGGTTGCAGACTTGACCAGATTGTTCCTTTAGCTTGTTTATTTGGTCTCGTTGTCTGGAACTCGACCCTTGGTAATTGCTTCTGGTTGCTGGACCCTAGTGTTTTTTCGGTTCTTGCAAACAACTTAGGTGTTGTCATGATTTCGTCCCAGGATTCGGGCATTCCGTCTTTTCCAGTTAGCGTGCGAATTAAGGCTTCACTATGGACATTTTTACGGAATGCTCCTCTCAGCATGTCTTCACTAACCTCTCCGATATTAAGGCTCTCGTTATTAAAACGAGTAATGAAGTCCTCAATGGATTCATTATTTCGCCTTTCAACATCCATTATTTCTGAAAGATCACGCGTATGTTTTCTTTGTTGGTTGAAGTGTTGAGAGAATTTTTCTATAAAATCTTTCCAACCTTTAATCTGTCCACATGGTAATTTCTTAAACCATTCCCGCGCCACCCCGGTGAATGTTAGTGCAAACATGTGACACCAATATGGAAGAGTCCAACCACTAACTCCTCCAACTGCTTCAAACCTTAACAGATGATCACTAGGATCAGTCATTCCATTATATGTTCCAACAGATGTTGGAATCTTTGCGTTAATCGGTAATGGAGCTGTCGCAATGCTTGAAATAAATTTTGATTTTTCAGCGAAAGATTCCGGGCGATATGGTTGGGAAAAATCATACTCAGCATTACTGTGATACTGCGCATGGCGGACAGCTGGCCGCGGATAGATATTGTCAGGTCATCCGGCACATCAAGGGGAGTCCTGAAATAACTGACTGTTTTGTGAACTTGATGACCGCTTCCGAGGAGGTTTGCCGGATGAAAGACTTTAATGAGGGGATGACGTTTGCTCAGTCCGGACAATCTATTGAAAGCCATCCACTTCACGGTCTCGATGCAAAACAGGAGTATGATTTGCGGGTTAAAGAGTATGATACTCTTGTTCTTTCGCTGCAGAACATGCTTCCTGAATTCGCATCTGCTGAAGACGGCGTGAAGCAGTTACCGGTGTAACTAGATGATGAATCTGAGGACGAAGAGTCTGAGGATGCTTCTCCACAAGCCCCGTAACACACATCAACTCCTAACCCATAGATGTAGTTTATATGGCTTGAAATTTTTTCTTTGTAATTTTGTAATCTCCCTTTTGAGTATTAATGAAAAAAACTTTTATGCCTTGCTGACTTTGTTCTTTTAAGATAATATCTTTGCAAGATATTTTTAACTTTAGGATTTTTCAACTTGGATGATGTTGACGACGTGGCAGGGAAAGAAATTTTAAGCGACGGCTGATGGGACACCTTTTGACAGTCTGTACACGCTTTTTTCTCTTACCATTGATCTGCTGGCCACCCTGAATCATGTGGACGTTGAGATCTTTTATTTGCCTTCTGGCCGGCCCTGGTTATCCTTTGCGGGAGGTTTATCAGCCCATGGTCTTACACTTTTGACCAAATGATCTAACTTCCCGTTCTTTACAGCTGCCTCTATTTCATTCCTTAGGATCACACACTCGTTTGTTTTGTGCCCTATATCATTGTGATACGTGTAATGTTTTTTATTATCGAGGAATGATTTCCTTGGTAACGGTTGAGGCATGCGGAATGTTAAATTCTCCGTTATGAGGATTTCGGAAGGAGTTTTTGACAACTGAGTCCAACTGCTGTTGGAAGATCGTGTTGGAAAGTTACGCTTGTTTTTGTTGCCAATCAACGATATTGCATCGAACTGCTTCGGTTGCTCTGTGGTCGGTTGCAGACTTGACCAGATTGTTTCTTTAGCTTGTTTATTTGGTCTCGGAGTCTGGAACTCGACCCTTGGTAATTGCTTCTGGTTGCTGGACCCTAGTGTTTTTTCGGTTCTTGCAAACAACTTAGCTGCTGTCATGATTTCATCTCAGGATTCGGGCATTCCGTATTTTCCAGCTAGCGTGCGAATTAAGGCGTCACTATGGACATTATGGACATTTTTACAGAATGCTCCTCTCAGCATGTCTTCACTAACCCCTCCGATATTAAGGCTCTCGTTATTAAAACGAGTAATGAAGTCCTCAATGGATTCGTTATTTCGCCTTTCAACATCCAGTATTTCTGAAGGATCACGCGTATGTTTTCTTTGTTGGTTGAAGTGTTGAGAGAATTTTTCTATAAAATCTTTCCAACCTTTAATCTGTCCACATGGTAATTTCTTAAACCATTCCCGCGCCACCCCAGTGAATGTTAGTGCTAACATGTGACACCAATATGGAAGAGTCCAACCACTAACTCCTCCAACTGCTTCAAACCTTAACAGATGATCACTAGGATCAGTCATTCCATTATATGTTCCAACAGATGTTGGAATCTTTGCGTTAATCGGTAATGGAGCTGTCGCAATGCTTGAAATAAATTTTGATTTTTCAGCGAAAGATTCCGGGCGATATGGTTGGGAAAAATCATACTCAGCATTACTGTGATACTACGCATGGCGGACAGCTGGCCGCGGATAGCTATTGTCAGGTCATCCGGCACATCAAGGGGAGTCCTGAATTAACTGACTGTTTTGTGAACTTGATGACCGCTTCTGAGGGGGTTTGCCGGATGAAAGGCTTTAATGAGGGGATGACGTTTGCTCAGTCCGGACAATCTATTGAAAGACATCCACTTCACGGTCTCGATGCAAAACAGGAGTATGATATGCGGGTTAAAGAGTATGATACTCTTGTTCTTTCGCTGCAGAACATGCTTCCTGAATTCGCATCTGCTGAAGACGGCGTGAAGCAGTTGCCGGTGTACCTAGATGATGAATCTGAGGACGAAGAGTCTGAGGATGCTTCTCCACAAGCCCCGGAACACACATCAACTCCTAACCAATAGATGTAGTTTATATGGCTTGTAATTTTTTCTTTGTAATTTTGTAATCTCCCTTTTGAGTATTAATGAAAAAAACTTTTATGCCTTGCTGACTGTGTTCTTTTAAGATAATATTTTTGCAAGATATTTTTAACTTTTGGATTTTTCAACTTGGATGATGTTGACGACGTGGCAGGGAAAGAAATTTTAAGCGACGGCTGATGGGACACCTTTTGGCAGTCTGTACACGCTTTTTTCTCTTACCATTGATCTGCTAGCCACCCTGAATCATGTGGACGTTGAGATCTATTATTTGCCTTTTGGCCGAGCCCTGGTTATCCTTTGCGGGAGGTTTACCAGCCCATGGTCTTACACTTTTGACCAAATGATCTAACTTCCCGTTCTTTACAGCTACCTCTATTTTATTCCTTAGGGCCACACACTCGTTTGTATTGTGCCCTATATCATTGTGATAGGTGCTATGTTTTTTATTATCGAGGAATGATTTCCTTGGTAACGGTTGAGACTTGCGAAAAGTTAAATTCTCCGTTGTGAGGATTTGGGAAGGAGTTTTTGACAACTGAGTCCAACTGCAGTTGGAAGATCGTGTTGGAAAGTTACACTTGTTTTCATTACCAATCAACAGTATTGCATCGAACTGCTTCGATTGATCTGTGGTCGGTTGTAGCCTTGACCAGATTGTTCCTTTAGCCTGTTTATTTGGTCTCGAAGTCTGGAATTCGACCCATGGTAATTTCTTCTGGTTGCTGGACCCTAGTGTTTTTTCGGTTCTTGCAAACAACTTAGCTGCTGTCATGATTCCGTCCCAGGATTCGGGCATTCCGTCTTTTCCAGTTAGCGTGCGAATTAAGGTGTCACTATGGACATTTTTACGGAATGCTCCTCTCAGCATTTCTTCACTAACCCCTCTTATATTAAGGCTCTCGTTATTAGAACGAGTAATGAAGTCCTCAATAGATTCATTATTTCGCCTTTCAACATCCAGTATTTCTGAAAGATCACGCATATGTTTTCTTTGTTGGCTGAAGTGTTGAGAGAATTTTGCTACAAAATCTTTCCAACCTTTAATCTGTCCACATGGTAATTTCTCAAACCACTCCCGCGCCGCCCCGGTGAATGTTAGTGCAAACATGTGACACCAATATGGAAGAGTCCAACCACTGACTCCTCCAACTGCTTCAAACCTTAACAGATGATCACTAGGATCAGTCATTCCACTATATGTTCCAGCAGATGTTGAAATCTTTGCGTTAATCGGTAATGGAGCTGTCGCAATGCTTGACATAAATTTTGATTTTTCAACGAAAGATTCCGGACGATATGGTTGGGAAAAATCATACTCAACATTACTGTGATACTCCGCATGGCGGATAGTTATTGTCTGGTCATCCGGCACATCAAGGGGAGTCCCGAATTAACTGACTGTTTTGTGAACTTGATGACCGTTTCCGAGGGGGTTGGCCGGATGAAAGGCTTTAATGAGGGGATGACGTTTGCTCAGTCCGGCAATCTATTGAAAGCCATCCACTTCACGGTCTCGATGCAAAACAGGAGTATGATATGCGGGTTAAAGAGTATGATACTTTTGTTATTTCGCTGTAGAACAAGCTTCCTGAATTCGCATCTGCTGAAGACGGCGTGAAGCAGTTGCCGGTGTACCTAGATGATGAATCTGAGGACGAAGAGTCTGAGGATGCTTCTCCACAATCCCCGCAACACACATCAACTCCTAACCCATAGATGTAGTTTATATGGCTTGTAATTTTTTCTTTGTAATTTTGTAATCTTCCTTTTGAGTATTAATGTAAAGAACTTTTATGCCTTGCTGACTGTGTTCTTTTAAGATAATATCTTTGCAAGATATTTTTAACTTTAGGATTTTTCAACTTGGATGATGTTGACGACGTGGCAGGGAAAGAAATTTTAAGCGACGGCTGATGGGACACCTTTTGACAGTCTGTACGCGCTTTTTTCTCTTACCATTGTTCTGATGGCCACCCTGAATCATGTGGACGTTGAGATCTTTTATTTGCCTTTTGGCCGGGCCCTGGTTATCCTTTGTGGGAGGTTTACCAGCCCATGGTCTTACACTTTTGACCAAATGATCTAACTTCCCATTCTTTACAGCTGCCTCTATTTCATTCCTTAGAGACATACATTCGTTTGTATTGTGCCCTATATCATTGTGATACGTGCAATGTTTTTTATTATCGAGGAATGATTTCCTTGGTAAAGGTTGAGGCTTGCGAAAAGTTAAATTCTCCGTTGTGAGGATTTCTAAAAGAGTTTTTGATAACTGAGTCCAACTGCTGTTGGAAGATCGTGTTGGAAAGTTACGCTTGTTTTTGTTTCCAATCAACGATAATGCATCGAACTGCTTCGGTTGCTCTGTGGTCGGTTGCGGCCTTGACCAGGTTGTTCCTTTAGCTTGTTTATTTGGTCTCGGAGTTTGGAACTCGACCCTTGGTAATTGCTTCTGGTTGCTATACCCTAGTGTTTTTTCGGTTCTTGCAAACAACTTAGCTGCTGTCATGATTTCGTCCCTGGATTCAGGCATTCCGTCTTTTCTAGTTAGCGTGCGAATTAAGGCGTCACTATGGACATTTTTACGGAATGCTCCTCTCAGCATGTCTTCACTAACCCCTCCGATATTAAGGCTCTCGTTATTAAAACGAGTAATGAAGTCCTCAATGGATTCATTATTTCGCCTTTCAACATCCAGTATTTCTGAAGGATCACGCGTATGTTTTCTTTTGACAGTCTGTACACGCTTTTTTCTCTTACCATTGATCTGATGGCCACCCTGAATCATGTGGACGTTGAGATCTTTTATTTGCCTTTTGGCCGGGCCCTGGTTATCCTTTGTGGGAGGTTTACCAGCCCATGGTCTTACACTTTTAACCAAATGATCTAACTTCCCATTCTTTACAGCTGCCTCTATTTCATTCCTTAGAGACATACATTCGTTTGTATTGTGCCCTATATCATTGTGATAGGTGCTATGTTTTTTATTATCGAGGAATGATTTCCTTGGTAACGGTTGAGGCTTGCGCAAAGTTAAATTCTCCGTTGTAAGGATTTCGGAAGGAGTTTTAGACAACTGAGTCCAACTGCTGTTGGAAGATCGTGTTGGAAAGTTAAGCTTGTTTTTGTTACCAATCAACGGTATTGCATCGAACTGCTTCGGTTGCTCTGTGGTCGGTTGTAGCCTTGGCCAGATTGTTCCTTTAGCTTGTTTATTTGGTCTCGGAGTCTGGAATTCGACCCTTGGTAATTGCTTCTGGTTGCTGGACCCTAGTGTTTTTTCGGTTCTTGCAAACAACTTAGCTGCTGTCATGATTTCGTCCCAGGATTCGGGCATTCCGTCTTTTCCAGTTAGCGTGCGAATTAAGGTGTCACTATGGACATTTTTACGGAATGCTCCTCTCAGCATTTCTTTACTAACCCCTCTTATATTAAGGCTCTCGTTATTAAAACGAGTAATGAAGTCCTCAATGGATTCATTATTTCGCCTTTCAACATCCAGTATTTCTGAAAGATCACGCGTATGTTTTCTTTGTTGGCTGAAGTGTTGAGAGAATTTTGCTACAAAATCTTTCCAACCTTTAATCTGTCCACATGGTAATTTCTCAAACCACTCCCGCGCCGCCCCGGTGAATGTTAGTGCAAACATGTGACACCAATATGGAAGAGTCCAAACAATAACTCCTCCAACTCCTTCAAACCTTAACAGATGATCACTAGGATCAGTCATTACATTATATGTTCCAACAAATGTTGGAATCTTTGCGTTAATCGGTAATGGAGCTGTAGCAATGATTGAAATAAATTTTGATTTTTCTGGAATGATTCCGGGCGATATGGTTAGGAAAAATCATACTCGGCATTATTGTGATACTCCGTATGGCGGACAGGTGGTCGCGGATAGCTAGTCCCTCTGTACGAAGGGAGGCGACTATCCCCGCTGTAGTAACTACCTTCCGGATGATAAGTTGAGTCGTATCCGTCCAATTCATCCTCATAAGATGGTACCCGCATATCTATGCGAGGACGAGGACGTAACCTCCGGATCACTCATGCATTCTGTTCCGGTGGTTGACTATATTGGATGTGGCTTCCCCTTATGGGAGGAGAAATAGATCTCCTAAGAGGCTCATCATACGTCAGGGTACGGCCATGAAAACGCTCATTCCGAACCCTACGTTTATACTCTGCTTTCAAACTATCTTGTTGAACACGAAGCCATTCGTCCGGAGACAAAAGTCCTTCGGTTCTGAAGCTATGACGGTGAGCTCTTCTTGGGTTAGAATCACCAGAATCTTCCTCCAAACCTAACTCTGATTGAGTTCGGTGAGTTTCTCTCGTAATCCGCTCTAGATTTCCCAAATTAGAACCACCTGGGGCTGTGACATGCCCTAACTCAGTAGTTGGTGTAACGACATTCCCAGCATTTACCGGAGTAGTATCTTCTAATGGAGTGAAATGTCCCGAGCCGCTGAACCACCTAAGGTAAAACCTCCAGGGTTCACGGCATCAGTTCGTGGAGCAGAGTTTTTGATTCTAGCAAAAATGGATGTTGCTCCTTCACGCGATTCAATATTGAGATCTCGTGGAGGTTGCAATTGATTCTTCGTCGGCCCTTTAGGTAAATGATTCATATCGTAAAGAGAACGGAAAATTATTTTCGCTGTTCTAACAAAAGCACGGATGGCGCCAATGAAGAAACACGGATCTACTCCCCACTAATGGGTCCTAGATCCAATGAGTCAACAAGGTAGGATACGGTTAACTGCCGATACGATATGAACACAATTCCCCAAAGTCCAATGACGTGAACCTGCAAAACAGACACCGTGAGCTCGTTACGGGAAGGACAAGAGGGGGGGTCTTCCCATAACCACCCTCCGGCGTTAGAATAAGTACTGTTCTGACGAGAGTAAAGCACTTAAGTAAATTGAGAGAGTACAGTGGGAGTGAATGAATACCTTATGATGATTGAGAGGGTATTTATAGCAGAAGGGTGTGGGGAAGTGATTGGGCCAGCTGTCCCTTTAGAAGATGCTTTCATAACCGTCTAGACACGTGTCCTCACATGATAGGTTTAGCCTATACGTTGCATGTGCATGTATAACAACCTGGACACGTGTCTCTATAACATTGGTTAATGGGGTAATATTGGCCATGTGCACGATTATAACGACCTTAACAGGTGTCATTACTTGATTAGCCAAGGGATCACGTATTGCTCAAGAAAGCATCTTAATAAATCTTCTAGAAGGTTATTAGTTGTTGACAACTGTCCCGAAGCATTTCCTCATGGTTGTTTACGCGGGAGGGTATTCCCTCTTGCGGATGACCTTTGAGGGTGCCAGGATGCTTCCGCATGTGTCATGAGGGTGTTTCTTCCTCAGATGATTTATGCGGATGGTTCATATGTCCCGCGGGTGACTTGTGACGTGCTCTTGGTTGACCCGCGGGTGTCACTTAAGGGTATTTGGGTCTTTTTAGTACCCTACCTCTGTATCATCAAAAATTAAAACCACCGAAAATTACAACCAACGCAATCAATAGCACGGGTCTAAACTTGTTTTGTATTATCACACAACTAAAATATTCATTGAGCAACTTCAACCATCCCACATGCACATGTATAACCGTAACCGGTAAAATGAAGTTGCTTATAATAGAAAATAATATCTTTCTTGATATAAAAAAATCAAATTTTTCTAGGTTTGTTAAAAAACTACAACACGTTAGCGTTTCAAAAAAAATTGAAATTGACTCTAATATCATTGTAAGTTTTTGAATGTCTCTTTTATAAATTATTTTAGTAGTAAAGAGTTTAAATACAACGATATGTGCTAAAAGCTATCACATCTTCTAGAATGGTAAACTTACTAGTAATTAAGAAATGTTAACAAGTCTATAAGTCTTTAAAAAAACAACCTTTTAGAGTTTTTAGCTTATGTTTTGAAGTGGATGATTAGATCTTCAAATATTTTTCTAATGGTATCTACACACGAGGCAACCTATATCCAAGAAGTGCTAGTCAACAACACAAAAGCTTTAAGATCTAAGCGTGTTGAAAGTAAAACCGACACGATATTTTTAGAGTTTAATGTGTTAAATGGTACAAATGGACTAATACGATATTTGCAATAATAAATTATATGTGCTGAAAGCTATCACATATCTCCTACAGTGGTAAAATTGCTATTAGTTAAGAAACGTTAATAAGTCTGCGTGTCTTTAAAAACCCAACCTTTTAGAGTTTTGAAACATGTTTCGAAGTGGATGATTAGATCTTCAAAGCTTTCTCTAATGGTATCTACAAACGAAATTAGAGCATCAAGATCTAAGCTTGTTGAAAGTGAAACCGATATTGCATTTTTGTAGAGTTGGGCGCAATTTTTAGAGTTCGGTATGTTGGATGGTGAAAATGGACTGGGTATCTCCGATACCCAAACCATATAAATGAAAATTAATCTTTGAAACCTAAACAAAATATTTAAAAAGTTTGATAAAGATGATTATTTAAAAATCATAGCTTAAACAATCATTTATTATTGCAAATATCATATCAAACATTATATTTTCAATGGAGTTTTGACTTAAAACTAAGCCATCCGGCCTATCAATCATCAATATCTTATATCCGAATTCATGCTCTAACACAAAATTTCAACTATGTATTATTTGAACCCATAACCACCCTAAAACAAAACTCATAAGAAAAAATTCCTTACCACCATACCAAAGGCTCATAACATACGTATCTAAGTTAGTTACAAGTTCCATAAGTAAAATTGATATATTTTGTAGTTTTTTTTCTTTTATATCTAGTAATCATTCTACTATATATTAAAGGAAAATGAATTGATACAGGCGCCCACCTCCAAGAGATGGCGGAAGGCCAGAAAAGAAAATCAAAGACCTTCACGCCAGCATGATCTCAGGCAACGCGCAATCCAAGAAACGAAGGCAAACAGAATATGCGGCCTGGAAGGAAGAACAAGTCGTCTTCCCAAGAGTGAAAGGAGGTGCGAACAAGAAAGCACCTCTAGTAATCACAGCTGTATTCGGTCACTACCGAACACCGCGCTTTTTCATCGATGCGGGGGCAACGTCGAACATCATGTATCACCAATGTTTTGACCTACTGGAAGATAAAGATAGACAGCAGTTAACGCCAGTCAATGCTCCAATCACGGGCTTCAATCAAAGTATCGAATACCCGCTAGGACAGCTGACATTCCAGGTTGAATTGAGTGACGGAGTTCATTCATGAACGGAAGACGTAGACTTCCTAGTGATGGAAACACCTCACTCACATTATGACATAATTTTGGGAAGAGAAGCAATTGGCGATTTCAACGCTAATCCCTCAACAGCCCAACGAATATTGGGTACCAACTCCAACGGGGATAGCAATGATCTACGCCAACAAAGAATGCAATGTGGCGGAAAGGAAGACACCGCTACAAAAGATACCAAAGACCAAAAATCGAGAGGCGGAAAAATGGGTGCTCAACAAAGAGTTCCCCGAGTAAAGCATAACCATTGGACCGACCATCTCCGAAGTAGCACGGGCGGCACTCAAGAGACTGTTAATCAAAAGCATTGATGTATTCGCTTGGACTCTAGCAGACAAGACAGGGGTCCCGTGAAACAAGGCGGAACATGAATTAAAAGTTAATTCAGCCTTTGTCCCAGTAGTGCAGAAAAGAAGGAGAATGGGGACAGATCAAGCGAAAGCCTGCGATGAACAAGTCCAACAGCTGGTAGATGGGGCATAATCCATGAAATTCAATACCAAACATGGGTAGCCGACCCAGTGATGGTACCCAAAGAAAACGGTCAATGGCGCATGTGCATCGACTTTAAAGATCTCAACAAAGCATGCCCAAAAGACTGTTACCCTATACCGGAAATCGATCTTAAAGTAGACGCACTGGTACCCTTTCAGTTAAAATGTTTTTTAGACGCATACAAAGGGTACCACCAGATCCACATGGCGGTAAAGACCAAGACAAGACGGCGTTCCGAACAAACAACGGAACGTATTGTTATAAGATGATGCCATTTGGCCTCAAGAACGTCGGATCTACCTACCAGCAGTTGATGGACAAAGAATTCAAGCCTCGGATCGGAAGGAATTTGGAAGTCTACATGGATGATTTGACCATAGAAAGCAAGACGGAGGCAACCACGTTGAAGGATATTGCGGAGACCTTCAAAACTTTAAGGTCAATTAGCATGAAGCTCAACCCAGGAAAATGTTCCTACGGCATGGAAGAAGGGAAATTCCTGGGAGTGATCGTAACGAATGGTGGCTTCAAATCCAACCCAGAAAAACTGGAAGCCGTGCGAAAAATGTCTTCACCAAAATCTGTCAAGCAAGTACAAACAATCAACGGCCGGTTAGTCGCGCTGAACAGATTTTTGTCTAGTCATGCTGAAAGATCTTTTCCATTCGTCTCAACCTTGAGAAACTGCCTCAAGAAATCTCAGTTCCGATGGACGGAAGAAGCAGAAACAGCGTTCCAAGAAATCAAGTCGCGCCTAGCAGAACTACCAACGCTAACAGCCCCTAAAGCTGGAGAACCGTTGATAGTATACTTGGCAGCATCAGAAAGAACAGTCAGCGCAGTCTTAATGGTGGAAAGAAATGGCATTCAAATGCCCATTTATTACATAATCCGCACCCTAGCAGATGCGGAAACAAGATACTCCACCTTGGAAAAGCTGGCTTATCCCTGGTTCAGACGGCGCGGCGTTTGAGAAGGTACTTTCAAGGCAATCCAATACATGTTCTCACCAACTTTCGCTTACAAAATGTACTGTGCAAGCCAGAATTGTCTGGGAGGCTTGCAAAATGGGGGATAGAATTGGGAGAACATGCCATTGAGTATAAACCAAGGCCAGCGATCAAAGGCCAGGTTTTGGCTAATTTCATCACGGAAATTCCTCAAGAAAAAAAGGAAGAGTGCAGAAGAGAGATCGAACCCCCTATTGATCAAAGAAAAGATGAAGTCTGGAAGTTGTTTATAGACGGAGCTTCTAATGATGAAGGTGCAGGCGCGGGCCTAAGAATAACCAACTCGGAAGGACAACACTTCACGTACGCGATTCGCCTAGAATTCAAAAGTACAAACAATGAGGCGGAGTATGAAGCGTTGTTGGCAGGGTTAAGAATCGCGAAAAAATTAGGAGACCAACACTTAGAAGCGCACGTGGATTCAATGCTAGTGGCAAACCAGATTGAAGGATCCTACGATGCAAAAGACGACAAGATGGCGTCGTACTTAGCACAAGCCAAAGTGCTAATGATGACCTTCACTTCATGTAAGGTGAAGCACATCAAACGAAGCGAGAACAAACAGGCGGATGCCTTAAGCAAATTGGCGTCGGTTGGGTTCGAACATCCTACAAAAGACGTCCGCATAGAAGTTCTGAAAACACCTTCAACAATGAACAGAGAATTTTTCATGTGTTCAGCGGCTGAAACAACTTGGATGACACCAATCATCCACTACCTCGAGAGGGGTACTATGCTAGAAAAGAAAGCAGAAGCTCAAAAGATCCGCCATAAAGCCCTGAACTACACAATCCAAGATGGCATCCTGTACAGGCGATCATACTTAGAACCACTTCTCAGATGCGTAGATCCGCAAGAGGCAAATTATCTGTTGAGGGAAATTCACGAAGGAATATGTGGTGTACATGCGGGTCCAAGAATGGTGGTCGCCAAAATAATGAATACGGGATACTATTGGCCGGGTATGCATGTAGATGCAGAGAAAGAACTAAGGAAATGTAGCGCGTGTCAACGTCATGCACCAAACACCCTACGCTCGAAAAACGCCATGATCCCAGTAACAGCCTCTTGGCCATTCCAGAAATGGGCAATTGACATAACGGGACCATTTCCAGAGGCGCCAGGGCGGGTGAAGTTTCTCATTGTGGCAATCGGTTATTTCACAAAATGGGTTAAAGCAAAGCCGGTAGCAACAATCAACGCAGTCAGCGTTAAAAAATTCATATGGGAGTTCATCATCTGTCGTTTCGGACTACCCATGAATCTGGTAAGCGATAACGGAACACAATTTGCGGATCAACACATTCAACGATGGCTAAAAGAGCTCAATATCACGCAAACGTTTACTTCCGTCGCTCACCCACAGGGAAATGGTGAGGTGGAACGCGCCAACAGAACTATTGTGGGCGGAATCAAGAAAAGGTTGGCAAATCACAAGTCAGGATGGGTTGATCAAATACCCCACGTCCTATGGGCCATACAAACCCAAAGAAATACAAGCAACGCAAAAACGCCGTTCAGCCTAACGTATGGTACTAAGGCAATGATTCCCGCCGAGATCGGCGTTCCTTCACCAAGGGTCACAGTGCAAAAAGACAATGAGGCGGAAAGGCGCCTAGATTTAATGCTCTTAGAGGAGCGTCAAAAGTTGGCTGCAATCAGAGAGCAAAATTACTAACGCCAACTGCAGAAATACTACGACGCAAAAGTCAAAATTTGTAAGTTCAATGCTGGAGATTACGTCCTTCGCAACAACGAGGCATCAAGAGCGCATGCGCAAGGCAAGTTAACGCCTTCTTGGGAAGGCCCTTATCAAATTAAAAAAAGTATTAGGAAAAGGTGCCTATATCCTGATGCAACTCGATGGCTCAACAATTCCTAGAACATGGAATGCAGCGCAATTGCGAAAATGTTATATGTAAATCGATTCCAAAGTTGAAAACACAGGCCAAGGGTCAAACAAGTTTGAATGGAAACGATACTCCGCATTTGTCACAAAACAAAAAGTTCATTTATATACAAATAATTACAAGCAGGTACCAACACCCACGAAATAAAAAGAAAAAAGAGTTACAACTATACAACAGAGATAGACTAGTCAACGTCGTTAATGCTGTTCCCGGACTGGTCAACAGCATACGCGCTATCTCCGTGGTCGCCATCAGACGGGGCGGACAGACCAACCAACGAAGGCTCCAGCAGCTTCCTTAGCAACTGCACGCAGTTTTCTTCCTTAGCATACCCAGCAACCGCCAAAAGAATGGGAAAGGTAAGAGCATCATACTCCGCCTCGGCGGCGGCATACTCCGCTTCCACATCAATAGCTTGAAGAACGTAAGCTTCAGGAGGAAGATTATCATGCAGATGCGTCACCGCATCCTGAAAGCCGGTCTTATGTCCAAGTTGTCGGGAAGCGGTAACAAGGGCGCCAACGCACCGCGTCAAGTCATCATCGGTGATGATCCGCTGTGCAACCTATATAATAAAGACGACAATAAAATGCAAGTAAAAGTAAGAACATATTTACAGCATAGCTTGAAGATGGCGTGTTTCAACAACCAATCGCGGTCGGCAGTGGCAGCAACACACTCAGTAGATATGGCTTTAATGGTCTCCTCATTAGAAACCAATGTGTCAGCCAGCTTTCCCGCATCCGCCTTCCTTGACTCAGCTTCCGCCTCCAACTCTTCAATACGCTTGCGAAAAGCAGCGTTTTCACTTTAGAGTTTGGCGGAAGCTTCTTTGGAAGAAAGAGCACGGTTGCGTGCTTCCGCAAGATCAGCGTTAGACTTCTTGCAAGCAACCTCAAACCCCTTATAACGAGCAGCCCGCTCGCGGACAGATTCCGCCAAATCTGCCTCAACCTTCGCCAATTTGGCTTCAGCATCAATCAAAGCTTGGCGTTGCTCCGACGACTCTTTAGCCGCATTCCAGGCGGCAACCTCAGCATCTTTCACCAGTTGCTCCATCTCTCTCGTCCGGGCACTTGCATCGATCTTCTCCTCATGAAGAGCACGGTTCTTGCGCAACAGCTCGACGAAACTGGAGAAAGCTTGGACTTGGTGAAAAGCAGCATCAGAATACAAACTATTCCGAGGCTGGATTTTGCGAGCAATCCGCTCGCCAGGAGGAACAACATGCTCCAAAAAATCTGTACAAATGGCCGGGTCTTCAAAATTGGCGTCGCAAGTAACCTTCCATCGAGGGCGAAAAACTTGATTCGCCTCCATGGAATCGCCGGGATCCATATCTACATTCAGTACCCCGCCACTCAAACCGCCAGTCTACCTGCCACTGCTACCACCAGGGAAGTCAAAAAATTTACCTTGTACCGTCGCACCAATAGTAAAAGGTGGCGGCGGCACAACCTCATCACCATCAAGAATGTAACCCTTGTCCGGTGAAGACTGCCTTAACTTCATGAGATCGGCAAAAGAAATACCGGCCGAGTCAAGACCAACCTTGGGCGATTCGTACACAATCGCCTTCATCGGTCGAACAGACGACGTGGGCTGAGAAACGAACGGAATAGAAGATTCCGTCGATGCGCGTACAGTCGTCACAATGGTTTCGGCCTCAGACGGGCCAACCACACCCATTATCATTGGTAAACTCAGCATCTACAGAAGGCGTCGCCTCCGACAAGCCGCCAACACCTGTTATCATTGGCAAACTGCCAAAAACAGTCGCCAGTGAAGATGCAGCGGCAGGACCAGCAGTCGATGAAGAAATCTCCAAAGTACCTAAAACACGGATTAAATGCAAATTAAAGGGGGCCGCGTCAAAATAATTTCAATATCAGTTACAAAAATCGTACCTGGCAACTTAACAAGACTGCTCCCCTTCACAAAACTGCCAAGCCGAGGTTTTTGAAGAGGTGGTGTACCTCTTCATCATCTTCATTAATCACAGGGGTGGTTCCCGTATTGTGTGGAACAGTCAACGCCCCACCCGCTGCGGAGGAAGAAGAAGATGAACTGGTAGATACGAACTTCGTATCCACAACAGTTCCAGAAGCTGCAGCTGCAGAAGACACAAGATCTGTCGCCACCAAAATTGGAGCAGCGACAGAATGACTTGTGCCCAAGACAGACACAGCAGTCACAGGCTATAAAACTGAAGGCAAGGAGAAGCCAACAGAAATCTGTGCGGAGGTGGTTGGGGAAGACACCACAGCATCACTCGGACCGAGTGCCTCAAGCAATGATGCGGGCGAAGATACTGGATTCCCAAATGGGACCGCGGAGATGAGCACGACATCGTCGTCATCATCCACGAAGTCTCTCGCGACGGTATCTATCGGAGACGCAACAGCCTCCCCACCACTGCGTTGGGTTTTCCTACTACTGCACTTAGGAACACGCACAACGTTAGGTCGTCTACTGAAAACAAGGTGGAAAGTTAGCAAAAGAAATAAATAAAGAACTATGTTCAATAAGCAGCAGGAAAAACTTACCCCCCTAAGGGTTAACAAAGCTAGGAGGCGGGCAGCGGTCGCGGAGCAAGTGATTGCCCCATAGGAAGAGGAAACAAAAAGTTCGGGGCGGTCCAAGTAAGGATCGATTCCTTGCGAGGACCCAGCTCCCTCCGCCTCAACAATTTCACGCCCTTAGCCGCGGGCTGCAAAAGGAGCATGCGGTCGTCCACCTCTGAAAAAAGGAATATGGGTTATTGTTATATACAAATACTTAAGAAAAAAATAAATAATAAAATACGATACTAACCCTGACCGCCGTTATGGATGACCGGCACCATTTGGGCATCCTCCCAGATGCGACTCATCCCAAACAACACCAGCGCACGCTCATAATAGTGACGGAGTGGGGAAAGGCTAGCCTGTAAAGTGGTGAACCAGTCCGAACCAGAATACGGAGCCACCTTTGGCTCAGCAAGCTCCTTCACATCCGTAAAATGCATATAATGAGGCACCACGCGCGTAGAGACGTAGAAGAACAAACTCTTCCACTCGTGCAGACTCTGCGGTGCATCCAAAGCAATCTCTTTGGCATTAGAGCGGGTAAACAAATTATTCCACCCCTGGGAGAAACGCCACCGGTAAAATGCCGATAACTTGTCAGCTGTAGGCGTGATGCCAAGGCAGTGACAAGTATACTCAAAATGGCGAAGACGAGCCATTCCAAGTGGATGAATCTGGCTGAGGTGTAGCCCAAAAGCATCCAACACATCCAACAAGAAGCGAGTAAGGGGCAATCGAAAGTTGCCCATGAAAAAGTACTCCCCGTACACGGCAATCTTGCCGACGGGAGCCTTCCGAGCCGTCTTTTCAGACGCAGGCAATTCAGGCTCATACTCAGGGCCAAGGTTATAAACCTTGACTATATTATTGAAGTCGTCGACAGCCATGCAACAACCGACCAACTCCATATTGTTGTTCTTCTTGGTCTTAGACGATTGAGAAGATTCAGCCATAAAGGAGAAAGGATTCAACGAAATAAGGAGAGAAAAAATATGCAGGAAAAAGTGGAAAAGTGATTTCCAAATGGAGTAATCCCGCCTTTTATACTAGTCGTAATTAATAAGGGGGGAGGGGTGCAAAAAGGATAAGACGACACGCGGTCCAGTAATAAACTGCCACGGTAACAAAACGCCAGTGGAAATGTGTTACAGCTAGGCGCGTCACCGGGATTCTCGCCTACTCGCCTGACACAGGCGAAAAAGCTAAACTGCAAAGCAACCATCGCCAAACTGTCATATCCAACTGTCGTTTCACTGCCTTGCATTAATTCACCCATCCACGCCAAATACACGTCATCAACACACGAGAAAATAACAAGTGTTGGCAAAACAAGGCTCCGCCAAGGGATGATTTTCAGAAATCACCCGCAAAAACAAGGCTCCGCCAAGGGATGATTTTCAAAAATCACCCGCCAAAACAAGGCTCCGCCAAGGGATGATTTTCAAAAATCACCCGCCAAAACAAGGCTCCGCCAAGAGATGATTTTCAAAAATCACCCGCCAAAACAAGGCTCCGCCAAGGGATGATTTTCAAAAATCACCCGCCAAAACAAGGCTCTGCCAAGAGATGATTTTCAAAAATCACCCGCCAAAACAAGGCTCCGCCATTGGATGATTTTCACAAAATCATCCGCCAAAACAAGGCTCCGCCAGGGATGATTCTCAAAAATCACCCGCCAAAACAATGCTCCGCCAGGGGATGATTTTCGAAAATCACCCGCCAAAACAAGGCTCCGCCAGGGGATGATTTTCGAAAATCACCCGCCCAAAGCACAAAACTATAACATTCAAAATATCGATTGATGCTTATTAAGTACCTAATTGTTGGGAAGAATGGTTTTCATTAACCAAATACCCAAACAGACAATATTGGTAAAGAGACGGGCAGAACACAAACGAACAAAAAGTACAATAAAAGACAAAAGCCCATGATAAGTCCACAACTCCCCTTTTTGGAAAGGACAACTATGGACTAGGGGGACTTGTAGAGGTAGGGTATTAAACCCACCATTTAACAAGTATAATACCCAAATCAAGCGCAACCAAAGCGATGGGCGGACCAAAGGGCGAGAGTAACTGCCACGTGCCAGAGATAACACATGGCGCTAAAGTGGTTCCTTAAAATAATGCATATCCCCTGACGCCCAGGGAATGGTACCGCAAAGGTCTCACAAACATAGGACAAAAATGTACAATCTACATGGGAATAAACACCCAACCAATAGGGACGGGACAACACACGAAGGATAGTACAAACAGTACGAAATGTCCATGTCAAAAGACCATGATGCCCACCAACTTCCACCAACCTCCACAATCACACGAATGTAGAATATTATTGGTGGAAAGACATGACAACGTGGTTGACCACCCTTTCTCTCTCTCCTCCGGCTATAAATATTAGTTGATCTCCAAATGGTAAAGGATATACACTCTCCCATATTCACTAAATATATTCCATACTATCAAATATTGATTCTCACGCCGGATGGTGGTTACGAGAGAATCCCCCCATTCCTCGTAACGAGCTCACGGTGTTCTG